>NW_028291072.1:0-300000 GCF_965207765.1 Zootoca vivipara | reverse complement strand
GGAACGCTTATTTGCCTTCTATCTACGCATTCTGACACTCCAACAATGTGTTCTGCTTCAATTTGACTCATTTGACAAATGTGCTTATTCCTGGAGTGAATATGCAGTTCTACTCAAGAGTAAGCAACTAAGCGAAATAAAGCCATGGAACGCTTATTTGCCTTCTATCTATGCATTCTGACACTCCAACAATGTGTTCTGCTTCAATTTGACTCATTTGACAAATGTGTTTTTTCCTGGAGTGAATATGCAGTTCTACTCAAGAGTAAGCAACTAAGCGAAATAAAGCCATGGAACGCTTATTTGCCTTCTATCTATGCATTCTGACACTCCAACAATGTGTTTTGCTTCAATTTGACTCATTTGACAAAGGTGCGTATTCCTGGAGTGAATATGCACTTCTACTCAAGAGTAAGCAACTAAGCGAAATAAAGCCATGGAACGCTTATTCGCCTTCTATCTATGCATTCTGACACTCCAACAATGTGTTTTGCTTCAATTTGACTCATTTTACAAAGGTGCTTATTCCTGGAGTGAATATGCAGTTCTACTCAAGAGTAAGCAACTAAGCGAAATAAAGCCATGGAATGCTTATTTGCCTTCTATCTATGCATTCTGACACTCCAACAATGTGTTTTGCTTCAATTTGACTCATTTGACAAAGGTGTTTATTCCTGGAGTGAATATGCAGTTCTACTCAAGAGTAAGCAACTAAGCGAAATAAAGCCATGGAACGCTTATTTGCCTTCTATCTATGCATTCTGACACTCCAACAATGTGTTTTGCTTCAATTTGACTCATTTGACAAATGTGCTTATTCCTGGAGTGAATATGCACTTCTACTCAAGAGTAAGCAACTAAGCGAAATAAAGCCATGGAACGCTCATTTGCCTTCTATCTATGCATTCTGACACTCCAACAATGTGTTTTGCTTCAATTTGACTCATTTGACAAAGGTGCGTATTCCTGGAGTGAATATGCAGTTCTACTCAAGAGTAAGCAACTAAGCGAAATAAAGCCATGGAACGCTTATTTGCCTTCTATCTATGCATTCTGACACTCCAACAATGTGTTCTGCTTCAATTTGACTCATTTGACAAAGGTGCTTATTCCTGGAGTGAATATACAGTTCTACTCAAGAGTAAGCAACTAAGCGAAATAAAGCCATGGAACGCTTATTTGCCTTCTATCTATGCATTCTGACACTCCAACAATGTGTTTTGCTTCAATTTGACTCATTTGACAAAGGTGCGTATTCCTGGAGTGAATATGCAGTTCTACTCAAGAGTAAGCAACTAAGCGAAATAAAGCCATGGAACGCTCATTTGCCTTCTATCTATGCATTCTGACACTCCAACAATGTGTTCTGCTTCAATTTGAGTCATTTGACAAATGTGCTTATTCCTGGAATGAATATGCAGTTCTACTCAAGAGTAAGCAACTAAGCGAAATAAAGCCATGGAACGCTTATTTACCTTCTATCTATGCATTCTGACACTCCAACAATGTGTTTTGCTTCAATTTGACTCATTTGACAAAGGTGCGTATTCCTGGAGTGAATATGCACTTCTACTCAAGAGTAATCAACTAAGCGAAATAAAGCCGTGGAACGCTTATTTGCCTTCTATCTATGCATTCTGACACTCCAACAATGTGTTCTGCTTCAATTTGAGGCATTTGACAAATGTGCTTATTCCTGGAATGAATATGCAGTTCTACTCAAGAGTAAGCAACTAAGCGAAATAAAGCCATGGAACGCTTATTTACCTTCTATCTATGCATTCTGACACTCCAACAATGTGTTTTGCTTCAATTTGACTCATTTGACAAAGGTGCGTATTCCTGGAGTGAATATGCACTTCTACTCAAGAGTAAGCAACTAAGCGAAATAAAGCCATGGAACGCTTATTCGCCTTCTATCCATGCATTCTGACACTCCAACAATGTGTTTTGCTTCAATTTGACTCATTTTACAAAGGTGCTTATTCCTGGAGTGAATATGCAGTTCTACTCAAGAGTAAGCAACTAAGCGAAATAAAGCCATGGAACGCTTATTTGCCTTCTATCTACGCATTCTGACACTCCAACAATGTGTTCTGCTTCAATTTGACTCATTTGACAAATGTGCTTATTCCTGGAGTGAATATGCAGTTCTACTCAAGAGTAAGCAACTAAGCGAAATAAAGCCATGGAACGCTTATTTGCATTCTATCTATGCATTCTGACACTCCAACAATGTGTTCTGCTTCAATTTGACTCATTTGACAAATGTGTTTATTCCTGGAGTGAATATGCAGTTCTACTCAAGAGTAAGCAACTAAGCGAAATAAAGCCATGGAACGCTTATTTGCCTTCTATCTATGCATTCTGACACTCCAACAATGTGTTTTGCTTCAATTTGACTCATTTGACAAAGGTGCGTATTCCTGGAGTGAATATGCACTTCTACTCAAGAGTAAGCAACTAAGCGAAATAAAGCCATGGAACGCTTATTCGCCTTCTATCCATGCATTCTGACACTCCAACAATGTGTTTTGCTTCAACTTGACTCATTTTACAAAGGTGCTTATTCCTGGAGTGAATATGCAGTTCTACTCAAGAGTAATCAACTAAGCGAAATAAAGCCGTGGAACGCTTATTTGCCTTCTATCTATGCATTCTGACACTCCAACAATGTGTTCTGCTTCAATTTGAGGCATTTGACAAATGTGCTTATTCCTGGAATGAATATGCAGTTCTACTCAAGAGTAAGCAACTAAGCGAAATAAAGCCATGGAACGCTTATTTACCTTCTATCTATGCATTCTGACACTCCAACAATGTGTTTTGCTTCAATTTGACTCATTTGACAAAGGTGCGTATTCCTGGAGTGAATATGCACTTCTACTCAAGAGTAAGCAACTAAGCGAAATAAAGCCATGGAACGCTTATTTGCCTTCTATCTATGCATTCTGACACTCCAACAATGTGTTTTGCTTCAATTTGACTCATTTGACAAATGTGCTTATTCCTGGAATGAATATGCAGTTCTACTCAAGAGTAAGCAACTAAGCGAAATAAAGCCATGGAACGCTTATTCGCCTTCTATCTATGCATTCTGACACTCCAACAATGTGTTTTGCTTCAATTTGACTCATTTGACAAAGGTGCGTATTCCTGGAGTGAATATGCACTTCTACTCAAGAGTAAGCAATTAAGCGAAATAAAGCCATGGAACGCTTATTCGCCTTCTATCTATGCATTCTGACACTCCAACAATGTGTTCTGCTTCAATTTGACTCATTTTACAAAGGTGCTTATTCCTGGAGTGAATATGCAGTTCTACTCAAGAGTAAGCAACTAAGCGAAATAAAGCCATGGAACGCTTATTTGCCTTCTATCTATGCATTCGGACACTCCAACAATGTGTTTTGCTTCAATTTGACTTATTTGACAAAGGTGCGTATTCCTGGAGTGAATATGCACTTCTACTCAAGAGTAAGCAACTAAGCGAAATAAAGCCATGGAACGCTTATTCGCCTTCTATCTATGCATTCTGACACTCCAACAATGTGTTTTGCTTCAATTTGACTCATTTTACAAAGGTGCTTATTCCTGGAGTGAATATGCAGTTCTACTCAAGAGTAAGCAACTAAGCGAAATAAAGCCATGGAACGCTTATTTGCCTTCTATCTATGCATTCTGACACTCCAACAATGTGTTCTGCTTCAATTTGACTCATTTGACAAATGTGCTTATTCCTGGAATGAATAGGCAGTTCTACTCAAGAGTAAGCAACTAAGCGAAATAAAGCCATGGAACGCTTATTCGCCTTCTATCTATGCATTCTGACACTCCAACAATGTGTTTTGCTTCAATTTGACTCATTTGACAAAGGTGCGTATTCCTGGAGTGAATATGCACTTCTACTCAAGAGTAAGCAACTAAGCGAAATAAAGCCATGGAACGCTTATTCGCCTTCTATCCATGCATTCTGACACTCCAACAATGTGTTTTGCTTCAACTTGACTCATTTTACAAAGGTGCTTATTCCTGGAGTGAATATGCAGTTCTACTCAAGAGTAAGCAACTAAGCGAAATAAAGCCATGGAACGCTTATTTGCCTTCTATCTATGCATTCTGACACTCCAACAATGTGTTCTGCTTCAATTTGACTCATTTGACAAATGTGCTTATTCCTGGAATGAATAGGCAGTTCTACTCAAGAGTAAGCAACTAAGCGAAATAAAGCCATGGAACGCTTATTCGCCTTCTATCTATGCATTCTGACACTCCAACAATGTGTTTTGCTTCAATTTGACTCATTTGACAAAGGTGCGTATTCCTGGAGTGAATATGCACTTCTACTCAAGAGTAAGCAACTAAGCGAAATAAAGCCATGGAACGCTTATTCGCCTTCTATCCATGCATTCTGACACTCCAACAATGTGTTTTGCTTCAACTTGACTCATTTTACAAAGGTGCTTATTCCTGGAGTGAATATGCAGTTCTACTCAAGAGTAAGCAACTAAGCGAAATAAAGCCATGGAACGCTTATTTGCCTTCTATCTATGCATTCTGACACTCCAACAATGTGTTCTGCTTCAATTTGACTCATTTGACAAATTTGCTTATTCCTGGAGTGAATATGCAGTTCTACTCAAGAGTAAGCAACTAAGCGAAATAAAGCCATGGAACGCTTATTCGCCTTCTATCTATGCATTCTGACACTCCAACAATGTGTTCTGCTTCAATTTGAGGCATTTGACAAATGTGCTTATTCCTGGAATGAATATGCAGTTCTACTCAAGAGTAAGCAACTAAGCGAAATAAAGCCATGGAACGCTTATTTACCTTCTATCTATGCATTCTGACACTCCAACAATGTGTTTTGCTTCAATTTGACTCATTTGACAAAGGTGCGTATTCCTGGAGTGAATATGCACTTCTACTCAAGAGTAAGCAACTAAGCGAAATAAAGCCATGGAACGCTTATTCGCCTTCTATCCATGCATTCTGACACTCCAACAATGTGTTTTGCTTCAATTTGACTCATTTTACAAAGGTGCTTATTCCTGGAGTGAATATGCAGTTCTACTCAAGAGTAAGCAACTAAGCGAAATAAAGCCATGGAACGCTTATTTGCCTTCTATCTACGCATTCTGACACTCCAACAATGTGTTTTGCTTCAATTTGACTCATTTGACAAAGGTGCGTATTCCTGGAGTGAATATGCAGTTCTACTCAAGAGTAAGCAACTAAGCGAAATAAAGCCATGGAACGCTTATTTGCCTTCTATCTATGCATTCTGACACTCCAACAATGTGTTTTGCTTCAATTTGACTCATTTGACAAAGGTGCGTATTCCTGGAGTGAATATGCACTTCTACTCAAGAGTAAGCAACTAAGCGAAATAAAGCCATGGAACGCTTATTCGCCTTCTATCTATGCATTCTGACACTCCAACAATGTGTTTTGCTTCAATTTGACTCATTTGACAAATGTGCTTATTCCTGGAGTGAATATGCAGTTCTACTCAAGAGTAAGCAACTAAGCGAAATAAAGCCATGGAACGCTTATTTGCCTTCTATCTATGCATTCTGACACTCCAACAATGTGTTTTGCTTCAATTTGACTCATTTGACAAAGGTGCGTATTCCTGGAGTGAATATGCAGTTCTACTCAAGAGTAAGCAACTAAGCGAAATAAAGCCATGGAACGCTCATTTGCCTTCTATCTATGCATTCTGACACTCCAACAATGTGTTTTGCTTCAATTTGACTCATTTTACAAAGGTGCTTATTCCTGGAGTGAATATGCAGTTCTACTCAAGAGTAAGCAACTAAGCGAAATAAAGCCATGGAACGCTTATATGCCTTCTATCTATGCATTCTGACACTCCAACAATGTGTTTTGCTTCAATTTGACTCATTTGACAAAGGTGCGTATTCCTGGAGTGAATATGCAGTTCTACTCAAGAGTAAGCAACTAAGCGAAATAAAGCCATGGAACGCTTATTTGCCTTCTATCTATGCATTCTGACACTCCAACAATGTGTTTTGCTTCAATTTGACTCATTTGACAAAGGTGTTTATTCCTGGAGTGAATATGCAGTTCTACTCAAGAGTAAGCAACTAAGCGAAATAAAGCCATGGAACGCTTATTTGCCTTCTATCTATGCATTCTGACACTCCAACAATGTGTTTTGCTTCAATTTGACTCATTTGACAAATGTGCTTATTCCTGGAGTGAATATGCAGTTCTACTCAAGAGTAAGCAACTAAGCGAAATAAAGCCATGGAACGCTCATTTGCCTTCTATCTATGCATTCTGACACTCCAACAATGTGTTTTGCTTCAATTTGACTCATTTGACAAAGGTGCGTATTCCTGGAGTGAATATGCAGTTCTACTCAAGAGTAAGCAACTAAGCGAAATAAAGCCATGGAACGCTTATTTGCCTTCTATCTATGCATTCTGACACTCCAACAATGTGTTCTGCTTCAATTTGACTCATTTGACAAAGGTGCGTATTCCTGGAGTGAATATACAGTTCTACTCAAGAGTAAGCAACTAAGCGAAATAAAGCCATGGAACGCTTATTTGCCTTCTATCTATGCATTCTGACACTCCAACAATGTGTTTTGCTTCAATTTGACTCATTTGACAAAGGTGCGTATTCCTGGAGTGAATATGCAGTTCTACTCAAGAGTAAGCAACTAAGCGAAATAAAGCCATGGAACGCTCATTTGCCTTCTATCTATGCATTCTGACACTCCAACAATGTGTTTTGCTTCAATTTGACTCATTTTACAAAGGTGCTTATTCCTGGAGTGAATATGCAGTTCTACTCAAGAGTAAGCAACTAAGCGAAATAAAGCCATGGAACGCTTATTTGCCTTCTATCTACGCATTCTGACACTCCAACAATGTGTTTTGCTTCAATTTGACTCATTTGACAAAGGTGCGTATTCCTGGAGTGAATATGCAGTTCTACTCAAGAGTAAGCAACTAAGCGAAATAAAGCCATGGAACGCTTATTTGCCTTCTATCTATGCATTCTGACACTCCAACAATGTGTTTTGCTTCAATTTGACTCATTTGACAAAGGTGCGTATTCCTGGAGTGAATATGTACTTCTACTCAAGAGTAAGCAACTAAGCGAAATAAAGCCATGGAACGCTTATTCGCCTTCTATCTATGCATTCTGACACTCCAACAATGTGTTTTGCTTCAATTTGACTCATTTGACAAAGGTGCGTATTCCTGGAGTGAATATGCACTTCTACTCAAGAGTAATCAACTAAGCGAAATAAAGCCGTGGAACGCTTATTTGCCTTCTATCTATGCATTCTGACACTCCAACAATGTGTTCTGCTTCAATTTGAGGCATTTGACAAATGTGCTTATTCCTGGAATGAATATGCAGTTCTACTCAAGAGTAAGCAACTAAGCGAAATAAAGCCATGGAACGCTTATTTACCTTCTATCTATGCATTCTGACACTCCAACAATGTGTTTTGCTTCAATTTGACTCATTTGACAAAGGTGCGTATTCCTGGAGTGAATATGCACTTCTACTCAAGAGTAAGCAACTAAGCGAAATAAAGCCATGGAACGCTTATTCGCCTTCTATCCATGCATTCTGACACTCCAACAATGTGTTTTGCTTCAACTTGACTCATTTTACAAAGGTGCTTATTCCTGGAGTGAATATGCAGTTCTACTCAAGAGTAAGCAACTAAGCGAAATAAAGCCATGGAACGCTTATTTGCCTTCTATCTATGCATTCTGACACTCCAACAATGTGTTCTGCTTCAATTTGACTCATTTGACAAATTTGCTTATTCCTGGAGTGAATATGCAGTTCTACTCAAGAGTAAGCAACTAAGCGAAATAAAGCCATGGAACGCTTATTTGCCTTCTATCTATGCATTCTGACACTCCAACAATGTGTTCTGCTTCAATTTGACTCATTTGACAAATGTGTTTTTTCCTGGAGTGAATATGCAGTTCTACTCAAGAGTAATCAACTAAGCGAAATAAAGCCGTGGAACGCTTATTTGCCTTCTATCTATGCATTCTGACACTCCAACAATGTGTTCTGCTTCAATTTGACTCATTTGACAAATGTGCTTATTCCTGGAATGAATATGCAGTTCTACTCAAGAGTAAGCAACTAAGCGAAATAAAGCCATGGAACGCTTATTTGCCTTCTATCTATGCATTCTGACACTCCAACAATGTGTTTTGCTTCAATTTGACTCATTTGACAAAGGTGCGTATTCCTGGAGTGAATATGCAGTTCTACTCAAGAGTAATCAACTAAGCGAAATAAAGCCGTGGAACGCTTATTTGCCTTCTATCTATGCATTCTGACACTCCAACAATGTGTTCTGCTTCAATTTGAAACATTTGACAAATGTGCTTATTCCTGGAATGAATATGCAGTTCTACTCAAGAGTAAGCAACTAAGCGAAATAAAGCCATGGAACGCTTATTTACCTTCTATCTATGCATTCTGACACTCCAACAATGTGTTTTGCTTCAATTTGACTCATTTGACAAAGGTGCGTATTCCTGGAGTGAATATGCACTTCTATTCAAGAGTAAGCAACTAAGCGAAATAAAGCCATGGAACGCTTATTCGCCTTCTATCCATGCATTCTGACACTCCAACAATGTGTTTTGCTTCAATTTGACTCATTTTACAAAGGTGCCTATTCCTGGAGTGAATATGCAGTTCTACTCAAGAGTAAGCAACTAAGCGAAATAAAGCCATGGAACGCTTATTTGCCTTCTATCTACGCATTCTGACACTCCAACAATGTGTTTTGCTTCAATTTGACTCATTTGACAAAGGTGCGTATTCCTGGAGTGAATATGCAGTTCTACTCAAGAGTAAGCAACTAAGCGAAATAAAGCCATGGAACGCTTATTTGCCTTCTATCTATGCATTCTGACACTCCAACAATGTGTTTTGCTTCAATTTGACTCATTTGACAAAGGTGCGTATTCCTGGAGTGAATATGCACTTCTACTCAAGAGTAAGCAACTAAGCGAAATAAAGCCATGGAACGCTTATTCGCCTTCTATCTATGCATTCTGACACTCCAACAATGTGTTTTGCTTCAATTTGACTCATTTGACAAATGTGCTTATTCCTGGAGTGAATATGCAGTTCTACTCAAGAGTAAGCAACTAAGCGAAATAAAGCCATGGAACGCTTATTTGCCTTCTATCTATGCATTCTAACACTCCAACAATGTGTTTTGCTTCAATTTGACTCATTTGACAAAGGTGCGTATTCCTGGAGTGAATATGCAGTTCTACTCAAGAGTAAGCAACTAAGCGAAATAAAGCCATGGAACGCTCATTTGCCTTCTATCTAATGCATTCTGACACTCCAACAATGTGTTCTGCTTCAATTTGACTCATTTGACAAATGTGCTTATTCCTGGAGTGAATATGCAGTTCTACTCAAGAGTAAGCAACTAAGCGAAATAAAGCCATGGAACGCTTATTTGCCTTCTATCTATGCATTCTGACACTCCAACAATGTGTTCTGCTTCAATTTGACTCATTTAACAAATGTGCTTATTCCTGGAGTGAATATGCAGTTCTACTCAAGAGTAAGCAACTAAGCGAAATAAAGCCATGGAACGCTCATTTGCCTTCTATCTATGCATTCTGACACTCCAACAATGTGTTTTGCTTCAATTTGACTCATTTGACAAAGGTGCGTATTCCTGGAGTGAATATGCAGTTCTACTCAAGAGTAAGCAACTAAGCGAAATAAAGCCATGGAACGCTTATTTGCCTTCTATCTATGCATTCTGACACTCCAACAATGTGTTTTGCTTCAATTTGACTCATTTGACAAATGTGTTTATTCCTGGAGTGAATATGCAGTTCTACTCAAGAGTAAGCAACTAAGCGAAATAAAGCCATGGAACGCTTATTTGCCTTCTATCTATGCATTCTGACACTCCAACAATGTGTTTTGCTTCAATTTGACTCATTTGACAAATGTGCTTATTCCTGGAGTGAATATGCAGTTCTACTCAAGAGTAAGCAACTAAGCGAAATAAAGCCATGGAACGCTTATTTGCCTTCTATCTATGCATTCTGACACTCCAACAATGTGTTTTGCTTCAATTTGACTCATTTGACAAAGGTGCGTATTCCTGGAGTGAATATGCAGTTCTACTCAAGAGTTAGCAACTAAGCGAAATAAAGCCATGGAACGCTCATTTGCCTTCTATCTATGCATTCTGACACTCCAACAATGTGTTTTGCTTCAATTTGACTCATTTGACAAAGGTGCGTATTCCTGGAGTGAATATGCAGTTCTACTCAAGAGTAAGCAACTAAGCGAAATAAAGCCATGGAACGCTTATTTGCCTTCTATCTATGCATTCTGACACTCCAACAATGTGTTTTGCTTCAATTTGACTCATTTGACAAATGTGTTTATTCCTGGAGTGAATATGCAGTTCTACTCAAGAGTAAGCAACTAAGCGAAATAAAGCCATGGAACGCTTATTTGCCTTCTATCTATGCATTCTGACACTCCAACAATGTGTTTTGCTTCAATTTGACTCATTTGACAAATGTGCTTATTCCTGGAGTGAATATGCAGTTCTACTCAAGAGTAAGCAACTAAGCCAAATAAAGCCATGGAACGCTTATTTGCCTTCTATCTATGCATTCTGACACTCCAACAATGTGTTTTGCTTCAATTTGACTCATTTGACAAAGGTGCGTATTCCTGGAGTGAATATGCAGTTCTACTCAAGAGTAAGCAACTAAGCGAAATAAAGCCATGGAACGCTCATTTGCCTTCTATCTATGCATTCTGACACTCCAACAATGTGTTTTGCTTCAATTTGACTCATTTGACAAAGGTGCGTATTCCTGGAGTGAATATGCAGTTCTACTCAAGAGTAAGCAACTAAGCGAAATAAAGCCATGGAACGCTTATTTGCCATCTATCTATGCATTCTGACACTCCAACAATGTGTTTTGCTTCAATTTGACTCATTTTACAAATGTGCTTATTCCTGGAGTGAATATGCAGTTCTACTCAAGAGTAAGCAACTAAGCGAAATAAAGCCATGAAACGCTTATTTGCCTTCTATCTATGCATTCTGACACTCCAACAATGTGTTTTGCTTCAATTTGACTCATTTGACAAATGTGATTATTCCTGGAGTGAATATGCAGTTCTACTCAAGAGTAAGCAACTAAGCGAAATAAAGCCATGGAACGCTTATTTGCCTTCTATCTATGCATTCTGACATTCCAACAATGTGTTTTGCTTCAATTTGACTCATTTGACAAAGGTGCGTATTCCTGGAGTGAATATGCAGTTCTACTCAAGAGTAAGCAACTAAGCGAAATAAAGCCATGGAACGCTTATTTGCCTTCTATCTATGCATTCTGACACTCCAACAATGTGTTTTGCTTCAATTTGACTCATTTGACAAATGTGTTTATTCCTGGAGTGAATATGCAGTTCTACTCAAGAGTAAGCAACTAAGCGAAATAAAGCCATGGAACGCTTATTTGCCTTCTATCTATGCATTCTGACACTCCAACAATGTGTTTTGCTTCAATTTGACTCATTTGACAAATGTGCTTATTCCTGGAGTGAATATGCAGTTCTACTCAAGAGTAAGCAACTAAGCGAAATAAAGCCATGGAACGCTTATTTGCCTTCTATCTATGCATTCTGACACTCCAACAATGTGTTTTGCTTCAATTTGACTCATTTGACAAAGGTGCGTATTCCTGGAGTGAATATGCAGTTCTACTCAAGAGTAAGCAACTAAGCGAAATAAAGCCATGGAACGCTCATTTGCCTTCTATCTATGCATTCTGACACTCCAACAATGTGTTTTGCTTCAATTTGACTCATTTGACAAAGGTGCGTATTCCTGGAATGAATATGCAGTTCTACTCAAGAGTAAGCAACTAAGCGAAATAAAGCCATGGAACGCTTATTTGCCTTCTCTCTATGCATTCTGACACTCCAACAATGTGTTCTGCTTCAATTTGACTCATTTGAAAAATGTATTTTTTCCTGGAGTGAATATGCAGTTCTACTCAAGAGTAAGCAACTAAGCGAAATAAAGCCATGGAACGCTTATTTGCCTTCTATCTATGCATTCTGACACTCCAACAATGTGTTTTGCTTCAATTTGACTCATTTGACAAAGGTGCGTATTCCTGGAGTGAATATGCAGTTCTACTCAAGAGTAATCAACTAAGCGAAATAAAGCCGTGGAACGCTTATTTGCCTTCTATCTATGCATTCTGACACTCCAAGAATGTGTTCTGCTTCAATTTGACTCATTTGACAAATGTGCTTATTCCTGGAGTGAATATGCAGTTCTACTCAAGAGTAAGCAACTAAGCGAAATAAAGCCATGGAACGCTCATTTGCCTTCTATCTATGCATTCTGACACTCCAACAATGTGTTTTGCTTCAATTTGACTCATTTGACAAAGGTGCGTATTCCTGGAGTGAATATGCAGTTCTACTCATGAGTAAGCAACTAAGCGAAATAAAGCCATGGAACGCTTATTTGCCTTCTATCTATGCATTCTGACACTCCAACAATGTGTTTTGCTTCAATTTGACTCATTTAACAAATGTGCTTATTCCTGGAGTGAACATGCAGTTCTACTCAAGAGTAAGCAACTAAGCGAAATAAAGCCATGGAACGCTCATTTGCCTTCTATCTATGCATTCTGACACTCCAACAATGTGTTTTGCTTCAATTTGACTCATTTTACAAATGTGCTTATTCCTGGAGTGAATATGCAGTTCTACTCAAGAGTAAGCAACTAAGCGAAATAAAGCCATGGAACGCTTATTTGCCTTCTATCTATGCATTCTGACACTCCAACAATGTGTTTTGCTTCAATTTGACTCATTTGACAAATGTGATTATTCCTGGAGTGAATATGCAGTTCTACTCAAGAGTAAGCAACTAAGCGAAATAAAGCCATGGAACGCTTATTTGCCTTCTATCTATGCATTCTGACATTCCAACAATGTGTTTTGCTTCAATTTGACTCATTTGACAAAGGTGCGTATTCCTGGAGTGAATATGCAGTTCTACTCAAGAGTAAGCAACTAAGCGAAATAAAGCCATGGAACGCTTATTTGCCTTCTATCTATGCATTCTGACACTCCAACAATGTGTTCTGCTTCAATTTGACTCATTTGACAAATGTGTTTATTCCTGGAGTGAATATGCAGTTCTACTCAAGAGTAAGCAACTAAGCGAAATAAAGCCATGTAACGCTTATTTGCCTTCTATCTATGCATTCTGACACTCCAACAATGTGTTTTGCTTCAATTTGACTCATTTAACAAATGTGCTTATTCCTGGAGTGAACATGCAGTTCTACTCAAGAGTAAGCAACTAAGCGAAATAAAGCCATGGAACGCTCATTTGCCTTCTATCTATGCATTCTGACACTCCAACAATGTGTTTTGCTTCAATTTGACTCATTTTACAAATGTGCTTATTCCTGGAGTGAATATGCAGTTCTACTCAAGAGTAAGCAACTAAGCGAAATAAAGCCATGGAACGCTTATTTGCCTTCTATCTATGCATTCTGACACTCCAACAATGTGTTTTGCTTCAATTTGACTCATTTGACAAATGTGATTATTCCTGGAGTGAATATGCAGTTCTACTCAAGAGTAAGCAACTAAGCGAAATAAAGCCATGGAACGCTTATTTGCCTTCTATCTATGCATTCTGACATTCCAACAATGTGTTTTGCTTAATTTGACTCATTTGACAAAGGTGCGTATTCCTGGAGTGAATATGCAGTTCTACTCAAGAGTAAGCAACTAAGCGAAATAAAGCCATGGAACGCTTATTTGCCTTCTATCTATGCATTCTGACACTCCAACAATGTGTTTTGCTTCAATTTGACTCATTTGACAAATGTGTTTATTCCTGGAGTGAATATGCAGTTCTACTCAAGAGTAAGCAACTAAGCGAAATAAAGCCATGGAACGCTTATTTGCCTTCTATCTATGCATTCTGACACTCCAACAATGTGTTTTGCTTTAATTTGACTCATTTGACAAATGTGCTTATTCCTGGAGTGAATATGCAGTTCTACTCAAGAGTAAGCAACTAAGCGAAATAAAGCCATGGAACGCTTATTTGCCTTCTATCTATGCATTCTGACACTCCAACAATGTGTTTTGCTTCAATTTGACTCATTTGACAAAGGTGCGTATTCCTGGAGTGAATATGCAGTTCTACTCAAGAGTAAGCAACTAAGCGAAATAAAGCCATGGAACGCTCATTTGCCTTCTATCTATGCATTCTGACACTCCAACAATGTGTTTTGCTTCAATTTGACTCATTTGACAAAGGTGCGTATTCCTGGAGTGAATATGCAGTTCTACTCAAGAGTAATCAACTAAGCGAAATAAAGCCATGGAACGCTTATTTACCTTCTATCTATGCATTCTGACACTCCAACAATGTGTTTTGCTTCAATTTGACTCATTTGACAAAGGTGCGTATTCCTGGAGTGAATATGCACTTCTATTCAAGAGTAAGCAACTAAGCGAAATAAAGCCATGGAACGCTTATTCGCCTTCTATCCATGCATTCTGACACTCCAACAATGTGTTCTGCTTCAATTTGACTCATTTGACAAATGTGATTATTCCTGGAGTGAATATGCAGTTCTACTCAAGAGTAAGCAACTAAGCGAAATAAAGCCATGGAACGCTTATTTGCCTTCTATCTATGCATTCTGACACTCCAACAATGTGTTTTGCTTCAATTTGACTCATTTGACAAAGGTGCGTATTCCTGGAGTGAATATGCAGTTCTACTCAAGAGTAATCAACTAAGCGAAATAAAGCCGTGGAACGCTTATTTGCCTTCTATCTATGCATTCTGACACTCCAACAATGTGTTCTGCTTCAATTTGACTCATTTGACAAATGTGCTTATTCCTGGAATGAATATGCAGTTCTACTCAAGAGTAAGCAACTAAGCGAAATAAAGCCATGGAACGCTTATTTGCCTTCTATCTATGCATTCTGACACTCCAACAATGTGTTCTGCTTCAATTTGACTCATTTGACAAATGTGTTTATTCCTGGAGTGAATATGCAGTTCTACTCAAGAGTAAGCAACTAAGCGAAATAAAGCCATGTACCGCTTATTTGCCTTCTATCTATGCATTCTGACACTCCAACAATGTGTTTTGCTTCAATTTGACTCATTTGACAAATGTGTTTATTCCTGGAGTGAATATGCAGTTCTACTCAAGAGTAAGCAACTAAGCGAAATAAAGCCATGGAACGCTTATTTGCCTTCTATCTATGCATTCTGACATTCCAACAATGTGTTTTGCTTCAATTTGACTCATTTGACAAAGGTGCGTATTCCTGGAGTGAATATGCAGTTCTACTCAAGAGTAAGCAACTAAGCGAAATAAAGCCATGGAACGCTTATTTGCCTTCTATCTATGCATTCTGACACTCCAACAATGTGTTTTGCTTCAATTTGACTCATTTGACAAATGTGTTTATTCCTGGAGTGAATATGCAGTTCTACTCAAGAGTAAGCAACTAAGCGAAATAAAGCCATGGAACGCTTATTTGCCTTCTATCTATGCATTCTGACACTCCAACAATGTGTTCTGCTTCAATTTGACTCATTTGACAAATGTGTTTTTTCCTGGAGTGAATATGCAGTTCTACTCAAGAGTAAGCAACTAAGCGAAATAAAGCCATGGAACGCTTATTTGCCTTCTATCTATGCATTCTGACACTCCAACAATGTGTTTTGCTTCAATTTGACTCATTTGACAAAGGTGCGTATTCCTGGAGTGAATATGCAGTTCTACTCAAGAGTAATCAACTAAGCGAAATAAAGCCGTGGAACGCTTATTTGCCTTCTATCTATGCATTCTGACACTCCAACAATGTGTTCTGCTTCAATTTGACTCATTTGACAAATGTGCTTATTCCTGGAATGAATATGCAGTTCTACTCAAGAGTAAGCAACTAAGCGAAATAAAGCCATGGAACGCTTATTTGCCTTCTATCTATGCATTCTGACACTCCAACAATGTGTTCTGCTTCAATTTGACTCATTTGACAAATGTGTTTATTCCTGGAGTGAATATGCAGTTCTACTCAAGAGTAAGCAACTAAGCGAAATAAAGCCATGGAACGCTTATTTGCCTTCTATCTATGCATTCTGACACTCCAACAATGTGTTTTGCTTCAATTTGACTCATTTAACAAATGTGCTTATTCCTGGAGTGAACATGCAGTTCTACTCAAGAGTAAGCAACTAAGCGAAATAAAGCCATGGAACGCTCATTTGCCTTCTATCTATGCATTCTGACACTCCAACAATGTGTTTTGCTTCAATTTGACTCATTTTACAAATGTGCTTATTCCTGGAGTGAATATGCAGTTCTACTCAAGAGTAAGCAACTAAGCGAAATAAAGCCATGGAACGCTTATTTGCCTTCTATCTATGCATTCTGACACTCCAACAATGTGTTTTGCTTCAATTTGACTCATTTGACAAATGTGATTATTCCTGGAGTGAATATGCAGTTCTACTCAAGAGTAAGCAACTAAGCGAAATAAAGCCATGGAACGCTTATTTGCCTTCTATCTATGCATTCTGACATTCCAACAATGTGTTTTGCTTCAATTTGACTCATTTGACAAAGGTGCGTATTCCTGGAGTGAATATGCAGTTCTACTCAAGAGTAAGCAACTAAGCGAAATAAAGCCATGGAACGCTTATTTGCCTTCTATCTATGCATTCTGACACTCCAACAATGTGTTTTGCTTCAATTTGACTCATTTGACAAATGTGTTTATTCCTGGAGTGAATATGCAGTTCTACTCAAGAGTAAGCAACTAAGCGAAATAAAGCCATGGAACGCTTATTTGCCTTCTATCTATGCATTCTGACACTCCAACAATGTGTTTTGCTTCAATTTGACTCATTTGACAAATGTGCTTATTCCTGGAGTGAATATGCAGTTCTACTCAAGAGTAAGCAACTAAGCGAAATAAAGCCATGGAACGCTTATTTGCCTTCTATCTATGCATTCTGACACTCCAACAATGTGTTTTGCTTCAATTTGACTCATTTGACAAAGGTGCGTATTCCTGGAGTGAATATGCAGTTCTACTCAAGAGTAAGCAACTAAGCGAAATAAAGCCATGGAACGCTCATTTGCCTTCTATCTATGCATTCTGACACTCCAACAATGTGTTTTGCTTCAATTTGACTCATTTGACAAAGGTGCGTATTCCTGGAGTGAATATGCAGTTCTACTCAAGAGTAAGCAACTAAGCGAAATAAAGCCATGGAACGCTTATTTGCCTTCTATCTATGCATTCTGACACTCCAACAATGTGTTCTGCTTCAATTTGACATTTGACAAATGTGTTTTTTTCCTGGAGTGAATATGCAGTTCTACTCAAGAGTAAGCAACTAAGCGAAATAAAGCCATGGAACGCTTATTTGCCTTCTATCTATGCATTCTGACACTCCAACAATGTGTTTTGCTTCAATTTGACTCATTTGACAAAGGTGCGTATTCCTGGAGTGAATATGCAGTTCTACTCAAGAGTAATCAACTAAGCGAAATAAAGCCGTGGAACGCTTATTTGCCTTCTATCTATGCATTCTGACACTCCAACAATGTGTTCTGCTTCAATTTGACTCATTTGACAAATGTGCTTATTCCTGGAATGAATATGCAGTTCTACTCAAGAGTAAGCAACTAAGCGAAATAAAGCCATGGAACGCTCATTTGCCTTCTATCTATGCATTCTGACACTCCAACAATGTGTTTTGCTTCAATTTGACTCATTTGACAAAGGTGCGTATTCCTGGAGTGAATATGCAGTTCTACTCATGAGTAAGCAACTAAGCGAAATAAAGCCATGGAACGCTTATTTGCCTCCTATCTATGCATTCTGACACTCCAACAATGTGTTCTGCTTCAATTTGACTCATTTGACAAATGTGTTTATTCCTGGAGTGAATATGCAGTTTTACTCAAGAGTAAGCAACTAAGCGAAATAAAGCCATGGAACGCTTATTTGCCTTCTATCTATGCATTCTGACACTCCAACAATGTGTTTTGCTTCAATTTGACTCATTTAACAAATGTGCTTATTCCTGGAGTGAACATGCAGTTCTACTCAAGAGTAAGCAACTAAGCGAAATAAAGCCATGGAACGCTCATTTGCCTTCTATCTATGCATTCTGACACTCCAACAATGTGTTTTGCTTCAATTTGACTCATTTGACAAAGGTGCGTATTCCTGGAGTGAATATGCACTTCTACTCAAGAGTAAGCAATTAAGCGAAATAAAGCCATGGAACGCTTATTCGCCTTCTATCTATGCATTCTGACACTCCAACAATGTGTTCTGCTTCAATTTGACTCATTTTACAAAGGTGCTTATTCCTGGAGTGAATATGCAGTTCTACTCAAGAGTAAGCAACTAAGCGAAATAAAGCCATGGAACGCTTATTTGCCTTCTATCTATGCATTCGGACACTCCAACAATGTGTTTTGCTTCAATTTGACTCATTTGACAAAGGTGCGTATTCCTGGAGTGAATATGCACTTCTACTCAAGAGTAAGCAACTAAGCGAAATAAAGCCATGGAACGCTTATTCGCCTTCTATCTATGCATTCTGACACTCCAACAATGTGTTTTGCTTCAATTTGACTCATTTTACAAAGGTGCTTATTCCTGGAGTGAATATGCAGTTCTACTCAAGAGTAAGCAACTAAGCGAAATAAAGCCATGGAACGCTTATTTGCCTTCTATCTACGCATTCTGACACTCCAACAATGTGTTTTGCTTCAATTTGACTCATTTTACAAATGTGCTTATTCCTGGAGTGAATATGCAGTTCTACTCAAGAGTAAGCAACTAAGCGAAATAAAGCCATGGAACGCTTATTTGCCTTCTATCTATGCATTCTGACACTCCAACAATGTGTTTTGCTTCAATTTGACTCATTTGACAAATGTGATTATTCCTGGAGTGAATATGCAGTTCTACTCAAGAGTAAGCAACTAAGCGAAATAAAGCCATGGAACGCTTATTTGCCTTCTATCTATGCATTCTGACATTCCAACAATGTGTTTTGCTTCAATTTGACTCATTTGACAAAGGTGCGTATTCCTGGAGTGAATATGCAGTTCTACTCAAGAGTAAGCAACTAAGCGAAATAAAGCCATGGAACGCTTATTTGCCTTCTATCTATGCATTCTGACACTCCAACAATGTGTTTTGCTTCAATTTGACTCATTTGACAAATGTGTTTATTCCTGGAGTGAATATGCAGTTCTACTCAAGAGTAAGCAACTAAGCGAAATAAAGCCATGGAACGCTTATTTGCCTTCTATCTATGCATTCTGACACTCCAACAATGTGTTCTGCTTCAATTTGACTCATTTGACAAATGTGTTTTTTCCTGGAGTGAATATGCAGTTCTACTCAAGAGTAAGCAACTAAGCGAAATAAAGCCATGGAACGCTTATTTGCCTTCTATCTATGCATTCTGACACTCCAACAATGTGTTTTGCTTCAATTTGACTCATTTGACAAAGGTGCGTATTCCTGGAGTGAAT
This sequence comes from Zootoca vivipara, assembly GCF_965207765.1. Classification (NCBI taxonomy): domain Eukaryota; kingdom Metazoa; phylum Chordata; class Lepidosauria; order Squamata; family Lacertidae; genus Zootoca; species Zootoca vivipara. Next base: position 280,336 of record NW_028291072.1, on the reverse strand, counting down.
ATGCAGTTCTACTCAAGAGTAATCAACTAAGCGAAATAAAGCCGTGGAACGCTTATTTGCCTTCTATCTATGCATTCTGACACTCCAACAATGTGTTCTGCTTCAATTTGACTCATTTGACAAATGTGGTTATTCCTGGAATGAATATGCAGTTCTACTCAAGAGTAAGCAACTAAGCGAAATAAAGCCATGGAACGCTTATTTGCCTTCTATCTATGCATTCTGACACTCCAACAATGTGTTCTGCTTCAATTTGACTCATTTGACAAATGTGTTTATTCCTGGAGTGAATATGCAGTTCTACTCAAGAGTAAGCAACTAAGCGAAATAAAGCCATGGAACGCTTATTTGCCTTCTATCTATGCATTCTGACACTCCAACAATGTGTTTTGCTTCAATTTGACTCATTTAACAAATGTGCTTATTCCTGGAGTGAACATGCAGTTCTACTCAAGAGTAAGCAACTAAGCGAAATAAAGCCATGGAACGCTCATTTGCCTTCTATCTATGCATTCTGACACTCCAACAATGTGTTTTGCTTCAATTTGACTCATTTTACAAATGTGCTTATTCCTGGAGTGAATATGCAGTTCTACTCAAGAGTAAGCAACTAAGCGAAATAAAGCCATGGAACGCTTATTTGCCTTCTATCTATGCATTCTGACACTCCAACAATGTGTTTTGCTTCAATTTGACTCATTTGACAAATGTGATTATTCCTGGAGTGAATATGCAGTTCTACTCAAGAGTAAGCAACTAAGCGAAATAAAGCCATGGAACGCTTATTTGCCTTCTATCTATGCATTCTGACATTCCAACAATGTGTTTTGCTTCAATTTGACTCATTTGACAAAGGTGCGTATTCCTGGAGTGAATATGCAGTTCTACTCAAGAGTAAGCAACTAAGCGAAATAAAGCCATGGAACGCTTATTTGCCTTCTATCTATGCATTCTGACACTCCAACAATGTGTTTTGCTTCAATTTGACTCATTTGACAAATGTGTTTATTCCTGGAGTGAATATGCAGTTCTACTCAAGAGTAAGCAACTAAGCGAAATAAAGCCATGGAACGCTTATTTGCCTTCTATCTATGCATTCTGACACTCCAACAATGTGTTTTGCTTCAATTTGACTCATTTGACAAATGTGCTTATTCCTGGAGTGAATATGCAGTTCTACTCAAGAGTAAGCAACTAAGCGAATTAAAGCCATGGAACGCTTATTTGCCTTCTATCTATGCATTCTGACACTCCAACAATGTGTTTTGCTTCAATTTGACTCATTTGACAAAGGTGCGTATTCCTGGAGTGAATATGCAGTTCTACTCAAGAGTAAGCAACTAAGCGAAATAAAGCCATGGAACGCTCATTTGCCTTCTATCTATGCATTCTGACACTCCAACAATGTGTTTTGCTTCAATTTGACTCATTTGACAAAGGTGCGTATTCCTGGAGTGAATATGCAGTTCTACTCAAGAGTAAGCAACTAAGCGAAATAAAGCCATGGAACGCTTATTTGCCTTCTATCTATGCATTCTGACACTCCAACAATGTGTTCTGCTTCAATTTGACATTTGACAAATGTGTTTTTTCCTGGAGTGAATATGCAGTTCTACTCAAGAGTAAGCAACTAAGCGAAATAAAGCCATGGAACGCTTATTTGCCTTCTATCTATGCATTCTGACACTCCAACAATGTGTTTTGCTTCAATTTGACTCATTTGACAAAGGTGCGTATTCCTGGAGTGAATATGCAGTTCTACTCAAGAGTAATCAACTAAGCGAAATAAAGCCGTGGAACGCTTATTTGCCTTCTATCTATGCATTCTGACACTCCAACAATGTGTTCTGCTTCAATTTGACTCATTTGACAAATGTGCTTATTCCTGGAATGAATATGCAGTTCTACTCAAGAGTAAGCAACTAAGCGAAATAAAGCCATGGAACGCTCATTTGCCTTCTATCTATGCATTCTGACACTCCAACAATGTGTTTTGCTTCAATTTGACTCATTTGACAAAGGTGCGTATTCCTGGAGTGAATATGCAGTTCTACTCATGAGTAAGCAACTAAGCGAAATAAAGCCATGGAACGCTTATTTGCCTTCTATCTATGCATTCTGACACTCCAACAATGTGTTCTGCTTCAATTTGACTCATTTGACAAATGTGTTTATTCCTGGAGTGAATATGCAGTTCTACTCAAGAGTAAGCAACTAAGCGAAATAAAGCCATGGAACGCTTATTTGCCTTCTATCTATGCATTCTGACACTCCAACAATGTGTTTTGCTTCAATTTGACTCATTTAACAAATGTGCTTATTCCTGGAGTGAATATGCAGTTCTACTCAAGAGTAAGCAACTAAGCGAAATAAAGCCATGGAACGCTCATTTGCCTTCTATCTATGCATTCTGACACTCCAACAATGTGTTTTGCTTCAATTTGACTCATTTGACAAAGGTGCGTATTCCTGGAGTGAATATGCACTTCTACTCAAGAGTAAGCAATTAAGCGAAATAAAGCCATGGAACGCTTATTCGCCTTCTATCTATGCATTCTGACACTCCAACAATGTGTTCTGCTTCAATTTGACTCATTTTACAAAGGTGCTTATTCCTGGAGTGAATATGCAGTTCTACTCAAGAGTAAGCAACTAAGCGAAATAAAGCCATGGAACGCTTATTTGCCTTCTATCTATGCATTCGGACACTCCAACAATGTGTTTTGCTTCAATTTGACTCATTTGACAAAGGTGCGTATTCCTGGAGTGAATATGCACTTCTACTCAAGAGTAAGCAACTAAGCGAAATAAAGCCATGGAACGCTTATTCGCCTTCTATCTATGCATTCTGACACTCCAACAATGTGTTTTGCTTCAATTTGACTCATTTTACAAAGGTGCTTATTCCTGGAGTGAATATGCAGTTCTACTCAAGAGTAAGCAACTAAGCGAAATAAAGCCATGGAACGCTTATTTGCCTTCTATCTACGCATTCTGACACTCCAACAATGTGTTCTGCTTCAATTTGACTCATTTGACAAATGTGCTTATTCCTGGAGTGAATATGCAGTTCTACTCATGAGTAAGCAACTAAGCGAAATAAAGCCATGGAACGCTTATTTGCCTTCTATCTATGCATTCTGACACTCCAACAATGTGTTCTGCTTCAATTTGACTCATTTGACAAATGTGTTTTTTCCTGGAGTGAATATGCAGTTCTACTCAAGAGTAAGCAACTAAGCGAAATAAAGCCATGGAACGCTCATTTGCCTTCTATCTATGCATTCTGACACTCCAACAATGTGTTTTGCTTCAATTTGACTCATTTGACAAAGGTGCGTATTCCTGGAGTGAATATGCAGTTCTACTCAAGAGTAAGCAACTAAGCGAAATAAAGCCATGGAACGCTTATTTGCCTTCTATCTATGCATTCTGACACTCCAACAATGTGTTCTGCTTCAATTTGACTCATTTGACAAATGTGTTTTTTCCTGGAGTGAATATGCAGTTCTACTCAAGAGTAAGCAACTAAGCGAAATAAAGCCATGGAACGCTTATTTGCCTTCTATCTATGCATTCTGACACTCCAACAATGTGTTTTGCTTCAATTTGACTCATTTGACAAATGTGATTATTCCTGGAGTGAATATGCAGTTCTACTCAAGAGTAAGCAACTAAGCGAAATAAAGCCATGGAACGCTTATTTGCCTTCTATCTATGCATTCTGACATTCCAACAATGTGTTTTGCTTCAATTTGACTCATTTGACAAAGGTGCGTATTCCTGGAGTGAATATGCAGTTCTACTCAAGAGTAAGCAACTAAGCGAAATAAAGCCATGGAACGCTTATTTGCCTTCTATCTATGCATTCTGACACTCCAACAATGTGTTTTGCTTCAATTTGACTCATTTGACAAATGTGTTTATTCCTGGAGTGAATATGCAGTTCTACTCAAGAGTAAGCAACTAAGCGAAATAAAGCCATGGAACGCTTATTTGCCTTCTATCTATGCATTCTGACACTCCAACAATGTGTTTTGCTTCAATTTGACTCATTTGACAAATGTGCTTATTCCTGGAGTGAATATGCAGTTCTACTCAAGAGTAAGCAACTAAGCGAATTAAAGCCATGGAACGCTTATTTGCCTTCTATCTATGCATTCTGACACTCCAACAATGTGTTTTGCTTCAATTTGACTCATTTGACAAAGGTGCGTATTCCTGGAGTGAATATGCAGTTCTACTCAAGAGTAAGCAACTAAGCGAAATAAAGCCATGGAACGCTCATTTGCCTTCTATCTATGCATTCTGACACTCCAACAATGTGTTTTGCTTCAATTTGACTCATTTGACAAAGGTGCGTATTCCTGGAGTGAATATGCAGTTCTACTCAAGAGTAAGCAACTAAGCGAAATAAAGCCATGGAACGCTTATTTGCCTTCTATCTATGCATTCTGACACTCCAACAATGTGTTCTGCTTCAATTTGACATTTGACAAATGTGTTTTTTCCTGGAGTGAATATGCAGTTCTACTCAAGAGTAAGCAACTAAGCGAAATAAAGCCATGGAACGCTTATTTGCCTTCTATCTATGCATTCTGACACTCCAACAATGTGTTTTGCTTCAATTTGACTCATTTGACAAAGGTGCGTATTCCTGGAGTGAATATGCAGTTCTACTCAAGAGTAATCAACTAAGCGAAATAAAGCCGTGGAACGCTTATTTGCCTTCTATCTATGCATTCTGACACTCCAACAATGTGTTCTGCTTCAATTTGACTCATTTGACAAATGTGCTTATTCCTGGAATGAATATGCAGTTCTACTCAAGAGTAAGCAACTAAGCGAAATAAAGCCATGGAACGCTCATTTGCCTTCTATCTATGCATTCTGACACTCCAACAATGTGTTTTGCTTCAATTTGACTCATTTGACAAAGGTGCGTATTCCTGGAGTGAATATGCAGTTCTACTCATGAGTAAGCAACTAAGCGAAATAAAGCCATGGAACGCTTATTTGCCTTCTATCTATGCATTCTGACACTCCAACAATGTGTTCTGCTTCAATTTGACTCATTTGACAAATGTGTTTATTCCTGGAGTGAATATGCAGTTCTACTCAAGAGTAAGCAACTAAGCGAAATAAAGCCATGGAACGCTTATTTGCCTTCTATCTATGCATTCTGACACTCCAACAATGTGTTTTGCTTCAATTTGACTCATTTAACAAATGTGCTTATTCCTGGAGTGAATATGCAGTTCTACTCAAGAGTAAGCAACTAAGCGAAATAAAGCCATGGAACGCTCATTTGCCTTCTATCTATGCATTCTGACACTCCAACAATGTGTTTTGCTTCAATTTGACTCATTTGACAAAGGTGCGTATTCCTGGAGTGAATATGCACTTCTACTCAAGAGTAAGCAATTAAGCGAAATAAAGCCATGGAACGCTTATTCGCCTTCTATCTATGCATTCTGACACTCCAACAATGTGTTCTGCTTCAATTTGACTCATTTTACAAAGGTGCTTATTCCTGGAGTGAATATGCAGTTCTACTCAAGAGTAAGCAACTAAGCGAAATAAAGCCATGGAACGCTTATTTGCCTTCTATCTATGCATTCGGACACTCCAACAATGTGTTTTGCTTCAATTTGACTCATTTGACAAAGGTGCGTATTCCTGGAGTGAATATGCACTTCTACTCAAGAGTAAGCAACTAAGCGAAATAATGCCATGGAACGCTTATTCGCCTTCTATCTATGCATTCTGACACTCCAACAATGTGTTTTGCTTCAATTTGACTCATTTTACAAAGGTGCTTATTCCTGGAGTGAATATGCAGTTCTACTCAAGAGTAAGCAACTAAGCGAAATAAAGCCATGGAACGCTTATTTGCCTTCTATCTACGCATTCTGACACTCCAACAATGTGTTCTGCTTCAATTTGACTCATTTGACAAATGTGCTTATTCCTGGAGTGAATATGCAGTTCTACTCATGAGTAAGCAACTAAGCGAAATAAAGCCATGGAACGCTTATTTGCCTTCTATCTATGCATTCTGACACTCCAACAATGTGTTCTGCTTCAATTTGACTCATTTGACAAATGTGTTTTTTCCTGGAGTGAATATGCAGTTCTACTCAAGAGTAAGCAACTAAGCGAAATAAAGCCATGGAACGCTCATTTGCCTTCTATCTATGCATTCTGACACTCCAACAATGTGTTTTGCTTCAATTTGACTCATTTGACAAAGGTGCGTATTCCTGGAGTGAATATGCAGTTCTACTCAAGAGTAAGCAACTAAGCGAAATAAAGCCATGGAACGCTTATTTGCCTTCTATCTATGCATTCTGACACTCCAACAATGTGTTCTGCTTCAATTTGACTCATTTGACAAATGTGTTTTTTCCTGGAGTGAATATGCAGTTCTACTCAAGAGTAAGCAACTAAGCGAAATAAAGCCATGGAACGCTTATTTGCCTTCTATCTATGCATTCTGACACTCCAACAATGTGTTTTGCTTCAATTTGACTCATTTGACAAAGGTGCGTATTCCTGGAGTGAATATGCAGTTCTACTCAAGAGTAATCAACTAAGCGAAATAAAGCCGTGGAACGCTTATTTGCCTTCTATCTATGCATTCTGACACTCCAACAATGTGTTCTGCTTCAATTTGACTCATTTGACAAATGTGCTTATTCCTGGAATGAATATGCAGTTCTACTCAAGAGTAAGCAACTAAGCGAAATAAAGCCATGGAACGCTTATTTGCCTTCTATCTATGCATTCTGACACTCCAACAATGTGTTCTGCTTCAATTTGACTCATTTGACAAATGTGTTTATTCCTGGAGTGAATATGCAGTTCTACTCAAGAGTAAGCAACTAAGCGAAATAAAGCCATGGAACGCTTATTTGCCTTCTATCTATTCATTCTGACACTCCAACAACGTATTTTGCTTCAATTTGACTCATTTAACAAATGTGCTTATTCCTGGAGTGAACATGCAGTTCTACTCAAGAGTAAGCAACTAAGCGAAATAAAGCCATGGAACGCTCATTTGCCTTCTATCTATGCATTCTGACACTCCAACAATGTGTTTTGCTTCAATTTGACTCATTTTACAAATGTGTTTTTTCCTGGAGTGAATATGCAGTTCTACTCAAGAGTAAGCAACTAAGCGAAATAAAGCCATGGAACGCTTATTTGCCTTCTATCTATGCATTCTGACACTCCAACAATGTGTTTTGCTTCAATTTGACTCATTTGACAAAGGTGCGTATTCCTGGAGTGAATATGCAGTTCTACTCAAGAGTAATCAACTAAGCGAAATAAAGCCGTGGAACGCTTATTTGCCTTCTATCTATGCATTCTGACACTCCAACAATGTGTTCTGCTTCAATTTGACTCATTTGACAAATGTGCTTATTCCTGGAATGAATATGCAGTTCTACTCAAGAGTAAGCAACTAAGCGAAATAAAGCCATGGAACGCTTATTTGCCTTCTATCTATGCATTCTGACACTCCAACAATGTGTTCTGCTTCAATTTGACTCATTTGACAAATGTGTTTATTCCTGGAGTGAATATGCAGTTCTACTCAAGAGTAAGCAACTAAGCGAAATAAAGCCATGGAACGCTTATTTGCCTTCTATCTATTCATTCTGACACTCCAACAACGTATTTTGCTTCAATTTGACTCATTTAACAAATGTGCTTATTCCTGGAGTGAACATGCAGTTCTACTCAAGAGTAAGCAACTAAGCGAAATAAAGCCATGGAACGCTCATTTGCCTTCTATCTATGCATTCTGACACTCCAACAATGTGTTTTGCTTCAATTTGACTCATTTTACAAATGTGCTTATTCCTGGAGTGAATATGCAGTTCTACTCAAGAGTAAGCAACTAAGCGAAATAAAGCCATGGAACGCTTATTTGCCTTCTATCTATGCATTCTGACACTCCAACAATGTGTTTTGCTTCAATTTGACTCATTTGACAAATGTGATTATTCCTGGAGTGAATATGCAGTTCTACTCAAGAGTAAGCAACTAAGCGAAATAAAGCCATGGAACGCTTATTTGCCTTCTATCTATGCATTCTGACATTCCAACAATGTGTTTTGCTTCAATTTGACTCATTTGACAAAGGTGCGTATTCCTGGAGTGAATATGCAGTTCTACTCAAGAGTAAGCAACTAAGCGAAATAAAGCCATGGAACGCTTATTTGCCTTCTATCTATGCATTCTGACACTCCAACAATGTGTTTTGCTTCAATTTGACTCATTTGACAAATGTGTTTATTCCTGGAGTGAATATGCAGTTCTACTCAAGAGTAAGCAACTAAGCGAAATAAAGCCATGGAACGCTTATTTGCCTTCTATCTATGCATTCTGACACTCCAACAATGTGTTTTGCTTCAATTTGACTCATTTGACAAATGTGCTTATTCCTGGAGTGAATATGCAGTTCTACTCAAGAGTAAGCAACTAAGCGAAATAAAGCCATGGAACGCTTATTTGCCTTCTATCTATGCATTCTGACACTCCAACAATGTGTTTTGCTTCAATTTGACTCATTTGACAAAGGTGCGTATTCCTGGAGTGAATATGCAGTTCTACTCAAGAGTAAGCAACTAAGCGAAATAAAGCCATGGAACGCTCATTTGCCTTCTATCTATGCATTCTGACACTCCAACAATGTGTTTTGCTTCAATTTGACTCATTTGACAAAGGTGCGTATTCCTGGAGTGAATATGCAGTTCTACTCAAGAGTAAGCAACTAAGCGAAATAAAGCCATGGAACGCTTATTTGCCTTCTATCTATGCATTCTGACACTCCAACAATGTGTTTTGCTTCAATTTGACTCATTTAACAAATGTGCTTATTCCTGGAGTGAACATGCAGTTCTACTCAAGAGTAAGCAACTAAGCGAAATAAAGCCATGGAACGCTCATTTGCCTTCTATCTATGCATTCTGACACTCCAACAATGTGTTTTGCTTCAATTTGACTCATTTGACAAAGGTGCGTATTCCTGGAGTGAATATGCACTTCTACTCAAGAGTAAGCAATTAAGCGAAATAAAGCCATGGAACGCTTATTCGCCTTCTATCTATGCATTCTGACACTCCAACAATGTGTTCTGCTTCAATTTGACTCATTTTACAAAGGTGCGTATTCCTGGAGTGAATATGCAGTTCTACTCAAGAGTAATCAACTAAGCGAAATAAAGCCATGGAACGCTTATTTGCCTTCTATCTATGCATTCTGACACTCCAACAATGTGTTCTGCTTCAATTTGACTCATTTGACAAATGTGCTTATTCCTGGAATGAATATGCAGTTCTACTCAAGAGTAAGCAACTAAGCGAAATAAAGCCATGGAACGCTTATTTGCCTTCTATCTATGCATTCTGACACTCCAACAATGTGTTCTGCTTCAATTTGACTCATTTGACAAATGTGTTTATTCCTGGAGTGAATATGCAGTTCTACTCAAGAGTAAGCAACTAAGCGAAATAAAGCCATGTACCGCTTATTTGCCTTCTATCTATGCATTCTGACACTCCAACAATGTGTTTTGCTTCAATTTGACTCATTTGACAAATGTGTTTATTCCTGGAGTGAATATGCAGTTCTACTCAAGAGTAAGCAACTAAGCGAAATAAAGCCATGGAACGCTTATTTGCCTTCTATCTATGCATTCTGACATTCCAACAATGTGTTTTGCTTCAATTTGACTCATTTGACAAAGGTGCGTATTCCTGGAGTGAATATGCAGTTCTACTCAAGAGTAAGCAACTAAGCGAAATAAAGCCATGGAACGCTTATTTGCCTTCTATCTATGCATTCTGACACTCCAACAATGTGTTTTGCTTCAATTTGACTCATTTGACAAATGTGTTTATTCCTGGAGTGAATATGCAGTTCTACTCAAGAGTAAGCAACTAAGCGAAATAAAGCCATGGAACGCTTATTTGCCTTCTATCTATGCATTCTGACACTCCAACAATGTGTTCTGCTTCAATTTGACTCATTTGACAAATGTGTTTTTTCCTGGAGTGAATATGCAGTTCTACTCAAGAGTAAGCAACTAAGCGAAATAAAGCCATGGAACGCTTATTTGCCTTCTATCTATGCATTCTGACACTCCAACAATGTGTTTTGCTTCAATTTGACTCATTTGACAAAGGTGCGTATTCCTGGAGTGAATATGCAGTTCTACTCAAGAGTAATCAACTAAGCGAAATAAAGCCGTGGAACGCTTATTTGCCTTCTATCTATGCATTCTGACACTCCAACAATGTGTTCTGCTTCAATTTGACTCATTTGACAAATGTGCTTATTCCTGGAATGAATATGCAGTTCTACTCAAGAGTAAGCAACTAAGCGAAATAAAGCCATGGAACGCTTATTTGCCTTCTATCTATGCATTCTGACACTCCAACAATGTGTTCTGCTTCAATTTGACTCATTTGACAAATGTGTTTATTCCTGGAGTGAATATGCAGTTCTACTCAAGAGTAAGCAACTAAGCGAAATAAAGCCATGGAACGCTTATTTGCCTTCTATCTATTCATTCTGACACTCCAACAACGTATTTTGCTTCAATTTGACTCATTTACCAAATGTGCTTATTCCTGGAGTGAACATGCAGTTCTACTCAAGAGTAAGCAACTAAGCGAAATAAAGCCATGGAACGCTCATTTGCCTTCTATCTATGCATTCTGACACTCCAACAATGTGTTTTGCTTCAATTTGACTCATTTTACAAATGTGCTTATTCCTGGAGTGAATATGCAGTTCTACTCAAGAGTAAGCAACTAAGCGAAATAAAGCCATGGAACGCTTATTTGCCTTCTATCTATGCATTCTGACACTCCAACAATGTGTTTTGCTTCAATTTGACTCATTTGACAAATGTGATTATTCCTGGAGTGAATATGCAGTTCTACTCAAGAGTAAGCAACTAAGCGAAATAAAGCCATGGAACGCTTATTTGCCTTCTATCTATGCATTCTGACATTCCAACAATGTGTTTTGCTTCAATTTGACTCATTTGACAAAGGTGCGTATTCCTGGAGTGAATATGCAGTTCTACTCAAGAGTAAGCAACTAAGCGAAATAAAGCCATGGAACGCTTATTTGCCTTCTATCTATGCATTCTGACACTCCAACAATGTGTTTTGCTTCAATTTGACTCATTTGACAAATGTGTTTATTCCTGGAGTGAATATGCAGTTCTACTCAAGAGTAAGCAACTAAGCGAAATAAAGCCATGGAACGCTTATTTGCCTTCTATCTATGCATTCTGACACTCCAACAATGTGTTTTGCTTCAATTTGACTCATTTGACAAATGTGCTTATTCCTGGAGTGAATATGCAGTTCTACTCAAGAGTAAGCAACTGAGCGAAATAAAGCCATGGAACGCTTATTTGCCTTCTATCTATGCATTCTGACACTCCAACAATGTGTTTTGCTTCAATTTGACTCATTTGACAAAGGTGCGTATTCCTGGAGTGAATATGCAGTTCTACTCAAGAGTAAGCAACTAAGCGAAATAAAGCCATGGAACGCTCATTTGCCTTCTATCTATGCATTCTGACACTCCAACAATGTGTTTTGCTTCAATTTGACTCATTTGACAAAGGTGCGTATTCCTGGAGTGAATATGCAGTTCTACTCAAGAGTAAGCAACTAAGCGAAATAAAGCCATGGAACGCTTATTTGCCTTCTATCTATGCATTCTGACACTCCAACAATGTGTTCTGCTTCAATTTGACATTTGACAAATGTGTTTTTTCCTGGAGTGAATATGCAGTTCTACTCAAGAGTAAGCAACTAAGCGAAATAAAGCCATGGAACGCTTATTTGCCTTCTATCTATGCATTCTGACACTCCAACAATGTGTTTTGCTTCAATTTGACTCATTTGACAAAGGTGCGTATTCCTGGAGTGAATATGCAGTTCTACTCAAGAGTAATCAACTAAGCGAAATAAAGCCGTGGAACGCTCATTTGCCTTCTATCTATGCATTCTGACACTCCAACAATGTGTTTTGCTTCAATTTGACTCATTTGACAAAGGTGCGTATTCCTGGAGTGAATATGCACTTCTACTCAAGAGTAAGCAACTAAGCGAAATAAAGCCATGGAACGCTTATTCGCCTTCTATCTATGCATTCTGACACTCCAACAATGTGTTCTGCTTCAATTTGACTCATTTTACAAAGGTGCTTATTCCTGGAGTGAATATGCAGTTCTACTCAAGAGTAAGCAACTAAGCGAAATAAAGCCATGGAACGCTTATTTGCCTTCTATCTATGCATTCGGACACTCCAACAATGTGTTTTGCTTCAATTTGACTCATTTGACAAAGGTGCGTATTCCTGGAGTGAATATGCACTTCTACTCAAGAGTAAGCAACTAAGCGAAATAAAGCCATGGAACGCTTATTCGCCTTCTATCTATGCATTCTGACACTCCAACAATGTGTTTTGCTTCAATTTGACTCATTTTACAAAGGTGCTTATTCCTGGAGTGAATATGCAGTTCTACTCAAGAGTAATCAACTAAGCGAAATAAAGCCATGGAACGCTTATTTGCCTTCTATCTACGCATTCTGAGACTCCAACAATGTGTTCTGCTTCAATTTGACTCATTTGACAAATGTGCTTATTCCTGGAGTGAATATGCAGTTCTACTCATGAGTAAGCAACTAAGCGAAATAAAGCCATGGAACGCTTATTTGCCTTCTATCTATGCATTCTGACACTCCAACAATGTGTTCTGCTTCAATTTGACTCATTTGACAAATGTGTTTTTTCCTGGAGTGAATATGCAGTTCTACTCAAGAGTAAGCAACTAAGCGAAAAAAAGCCATGGAACGCTTATTTGCCTTCTATCTATGCATTCTGACACTCCAACAATGTGTTTTGCTTCAATTTGACTCATTTAACAAATGTGCTTATTCCTGGAGTGAATATGCAGTTCTACTCAAGAGTAAGCAACTAAGCGAAATAAAGCCATGGAACGCTTATTTGCCTTCTATCTATGCATTCTGACACTCCAACAATGTATTTTGCTTCAATTTGACTCATTTGACAAAGGTGCGTATTCCTGGAGTGAATATGCAGTTCTACTCAAGAGTAAGCAACTAAGCGAAATAAAGCCATGGAACGCTCATTTGCCTTCTATCTATGCATTCTGACACTCCAACAATGTGTTTTGCTTCAATTTGACTCATTTTACAAAGGTGCTTATTCCTGGAGTGAATATGCAGTTCTACTCAAGAGTAAGCAACTAAGCGAAATAAAGCCATGGAACGCTTATTCGCCTTCTATCTATGCATTCTGACACTCCAACAATGTGTTCTGCTTCAATTTGACTCATTTGACAAATGTGTTTTTTCCTGGAGTGAATATGCAGTTCTACTCAAGAGTAAGCAACTAAGCGAAATAAAGCCATGGAACGCTTATTTGCCTTCTATCTATGCATTCTGACACTCCAACAATGTGTTTTGCTTCAATTTGACTCATTTGACAAAGGTGCGTATTCCTGGAGTGAATATGCACTTCTACTCAAGAGTAAGCAATTAAGCGAAATAAAGCCATGGAACGCTTATTCGCCTTCTATCTATGCATTCTGACACTCCAACAATGTGTTTTGCTTCAATTTGACTCATTTTACAAAGGTGCTTATTCCTGGAGTGAATATGCAGTTCTACTCAAGAGTAAGCAACTAAGCGAAATAAAGCCATGGAACGCTTATTTGCCTTCTATCTACGCATTCTGACACTCCAACAATGTGTTCTGCTTCAATTTGACTCATTTGACAAATGTGCTTATTCCTGGAGTGAATATGCAGTTCTACTCAAGAGTAAGCAACTAAGCGAAATAAAGCCATGGAACGCTTATTTGCCTTCTATCTATGCATTCTGACACTCCAACAATGTGTTTTGCTTCAATTTGACTCATTTGACAAATGTGTTTTTTCCTGGAGTGAATATGCAGTTCTACTCAAGAGTAAGCAACTAAGCGAAATAAAGCCATGGAACGCTTATTTGCCTTCTATCTATGCATTCTGACACTCCAACAATGTGTTTTGCTTCAATTTGACTCATTTAACAAATGTGCTTATTCCTGGAGTGAATATGCAGTTCTACTCAAGAGTAAGCAACTAAGCGAAATAAAGCCATGGAACGCTTATTTGCCTTCTATCTATGCATTCTGACACTCCAACAATGTGTTTTGCTTCAATTTGACTCATTTGACAAAGGTGCGTATTCCTGGAGTGAATATGCAGTTCTACTCAAGAGTAAGCAACTAAGCGAAATAAAGCCATGGAACGCTTATTCGCCTTCTATCTATGCATTCTGACACTCCAACAATGTGTTTTGCTTCAATTTGACTCATTTTACAAAGGTGCTTATTCCTGGAGTGAATATGCAGTTCTACTCAAGAGTAAGCAACTAAGCGAAATAAAGCCATGGAACGCTTATTTGCCTTCTATCTATGCATTCTGACACTCCAACAATGTGTTCTGCTTCAATTTGACTCATTTGACAAATGTGTTTTTTCCTGGAGTGAATATGCAGTTCTACTCAAGAGTAAGCAACTAAGCGAAATAAAGCCATGGAACGCTTATTTGCCTTCTATCTATGCATTCTGACACTCCAACAATGTGTTTTGCTTCAATTTGACTCATTTAACAAATGTGCTTATTCCTGGAGTGAATATGCAGTTCTACTCAAGAGTAAGCAACTAAGCGAAATAAAGCCATGGAACGCTTATTTGCCTTCTATCTATGCATTCTGACACTCCAACAATGTGTTTTGCTTCAATTTGACTCATTTGACAAAGGTGCGTATTCCTGGAGTGAATATGCAGTTCTACTCAAGAGTAAGCAACTTAGCGAAATAAAGCCATGGAACGCTTATTCGCCTTCTATCTATGCATTCTGACACTCCAACAATGTGTTTTGCTTCAATTTGACTCATTTTACAAAGGTGCTTATTCCTGGAGTGAATATGCAGTTCTACTCAAGAGTAAGCAACGAAGCGAAATAAAGCCATGGAACGCTTATTTGCCTTCTATCTACGCATTCTGACACTCCAACAATGTGTTCTGCTTCAATTTGACTCATTTGACAAATGTGCTTATTCCTGGAGTGAATATGCAGTTCTACTCAAGAGTAAGCAACTAAGCGAAATAAAGCCATGGAACGCTTATTTGCCTTCTATCTATGCATTCTGACACTCCAACAATGTGTTTTGCTTCAATTTGACTCATTTGACAAAGGTGCGTATTCCTGGAGTGAATATGCAGTTCTACTCAAGAGTAAGCAACTAAGCGAAATAAAGCCATGGAACGCTTATTTGCCTTCTATCTATGCATTCTGACACTCCAACAATGTGTTCTGCTTCAATTTGACTCATTTGACAAAGGTGTTTATTCCTGGAGTGAATATGCAGTTCTACTCAAGAGTAAGCAACTAAGCGAAATAAAGCCATGGAACGCTTATTTGCCTTCTATCTATGCATTCTGACACTCCAACAATGTGTTCTGCTTCAATTTGACTCATTTGACAAATGTGCTTATTCCTGGAGTGAATATGCAGTTCTACTCAAGAGTAAGCAACTAAGCGAAATAAAGCCATGGAACGCTCATTTGCCTTCTATCTATGCATTCTGACACTCCAACAATGTGTTTTGCTTCAATTTGACTCATTTGACAAAGGTGCGTATTCCTGGAGTGAATATGCAGTTCTACTCAAGAGTAAGCAACTAAGCGAAATAAAGCCATGGAATGCTTATTTGCCTTCTATCTATGCATTCTGACACTCCAACAATGTGTTCTGCTTCAATTTGACTCATTTGACAAATGTGTTTTTTCCTGGAGTGAATATGCAGTTCTACTCAAGAGTAAGCAACTAAGCGAAATAAAGCCATGGAACGCTTATTTGCCTTCTATCTATGCATTCTGACACTCCAACAATGTGTTTTGCTTCAATTTGACTCATTTAACAAATGTGCTTATTCCTGGAGTGAATATGCAGTTCTACTCAAGAGTAAGCAACTAAGCGAAATAAAGCCATGGAACGCTTATTTGCCTTCTATCTATGCATTCTGACACTCCAACAATGTGTTTTGCTTCAATTTGACTCATTTTACAAAGGTGCTTATTCCTGGAGTGAATATGCAGTTCTACTCAAGAGTAAGCAACTAAGCGAAATAAAGCCATGGAACGCTTATTTGCCTTCTATCTATGCATTCTGACACTCCAACAATGTGTTTTGCTTCAATTTGACTCATTTGACAAAGGTGCGTATTCCTGGAGTGAATATGCAGTTCTACTCAAGAGTAAGCAACTAAGCGAAATAAAGCCATGGAACGCTTATTTGCCTTCTATCTATGCATTCTGACACTCCAACAATGTGTTTTGCTTCAATTTGACTCATTTGACAAAGGTGCGTATTCCTGGAGTGAATATGCAGTTCTACTCAAGAGTAAGCAACTAAGCGAAATAAAGCCATGGAACGCTTATTTGCCTTCTATCTATGCATTCTGACACTCCAACAATGTGTTCTGCTTCAATTTGACTCATTTGACAAAGGTGTTTATTCCTGGAGTGAATATGCAGTTCTACTCAAGAGTAAGCAACTAAGCGAAATAAAGCCATGGAACGCTTATTTGCCTTCTATCTATGCATTCTGACACTCCAACAATGTGTTCTGCTTCAATTTGACTCATTTGACAAATGTGCTTATTCCTGGAGTGAATATGCAGTTCTACTCAAGAGTAAGCAACTAAGCGAAATAAAGCCATGGAACGCTCATTTGCCTTCTATCTATGCATTCTGACACTCCAACAATGTGTTTTGCTTCAATTTGACTCATTTGACAAAGGTGCGTATTCCTGGAGTGAATATGCAGTTCTACTCAAGAGTAAGCAACTAAGCGAAATAAAGCCATGGAACGCTTATTTGCCTTCTATCTATGCATTCTGACACTCCAACAATGTGTTCTGCTTCAATTTGACTCATTTGACAAATGTGTTTTTTCCTGGAGTGAATATGCAGTTCTACTCAAGAGTAAGCAACTAAGCGAAATAAAGCCATGGAACGCTTATTTGCCTTCTATCTATGCATTCTGACACTCCAACAATGTGTTTTGCTTCAATTTGACTCATTTAACAAATGTGCTTATTCCTGGAGTGAATATGCAGTTCTACTCAAGAGTAAGCAACTAAGCGAAATAAAGCCATGGAACGCTTATTTGCCTTCTATCTATGCATTCTGACACTCCAACAATGTGTTTTGCTTCAATTTGACTCATTTTACAAAGGTGCTTATTCCTGGAGTGAATATGCAGTTCTACTCAAGAGTAAGCAACTAAGCGAAATAAAGCCATGGAACGCTTATTTGCCTTCTATCTATGCATTCTGACACTCCAACAATGTGTTTTGCTTCAATTTGACTCATTTGACAAAGGTGCGTATTCCTGGAGTGAATATGCAGTTCTACTCAAGAGTAAGCAACTAAGCGAAATAAAGCCATGGAACGCTTATTTGCCTTCTATCTATGCATTCTGACACTCCAACAATGTGTTCTGCTTCAATTTGACTCATTTGACAAAGGTGTTTATTCCTGGAGTGAATATGCAGTTCTACTCAAGAGTAAGCAACTAAGCGAAATAAAGCCATGGAACGCTTATTTGCCTTCTATCTATGCATTCTGACACTCCAACAATGTGTTCTGCTTCAATTTGACTCATTTGACAAATGTGCTTATTCCTGGAGTGAATATGCAGTTCTACTCAAGAGTAAGCAACTAAGCGAAATAAAGCCATGGAACGCTCATTTGCCTTCTATCTATGCATTCTGACACTCCAACAATGTGTTTTGCTTCAATTTGACTCATTTGACAAAGGTGCGTATTCCTGGAGTGAATATGCAGTTCTACTCAAGAGTAAGCAACTAAGCGAAATAAAGCCATGGAACGCTTATTTGCCTTCTATCTATGCATTCTGACACTCCAACAATGTGTTCTGCTTCAATTTGACTCATTTGACAAATGTGCTTATTCCTGGAGTGAATATGCAGTTCTACTCAAGAGTAAGCAACTAAGCGAAATAAAGCCATGGAACGCTTATTTGCCTTCTATCTATGCATTCTGACACTCCAACAATGTGTTCTGCTTCAATTTGACTCATTTGACAAATGTGCTTGTTCCTGGAGTGAATATACAGTTCTACTCAAGAGTAAGCAACTAAGCGAAATAAAGCCATGGAACGCTTATTTGCCTTCTATCTATGCATTCTGACACTCCAACAATGTGTTTTGCTTCAATTTGACTCATTTGACAAAGGTGCGTATTCCTGGAGTGAATATGCAGTTCTACTCAAGAGTAAGCAACTAAGCGAAATAAAGCCATGGAACGCTCATTTGCCTTCTATCTAATGCATTCTGACACTCCAACAATGTGTTTTGCTTCAATTTGACTCATTTGACAAAGGTGCGTATTCCTGGAGTGAATATGCAGTTCTACTCAAGAGTAAGCAACGAAGCGAAATAAAGCCATGGAACGCTTATTTGCCTTCTATCTATGCATTCTGACACTCCAACAATGTGTTCTGCTTCAATTTGACTCATTTGACAAATGTGCTTATTCCTGGAGTGAATATGCAGTTCTACTCAAGAGTAAGCAACTAAGCGAAATAAAGCCATGGAACGCTTATTTGCCTTCTATCTATGCATTCTGACACTCCAACAATGTGTTCTGCTTCAATTTGACTCATTTAACAAATGTGCTTATTCCTGGAGTGAATATGCAGTTCTACTCAAGAGTAAGCAACTAAGCGAAATAAAGCCATGGAACGCTCATTTGCCTTCTATCTATGCATTCTGACACTCCAACAATGTGTTTTGCTTCAATTTGACTCATTTGACAAATGTGTTTATTCCTGGAGTGAATATGCAGTTCTACTCAAGAGTAAGCAACTAAGCGAAATAAAGCCATGGAACGCTTATTTGCCTTCTATCTATGCATTCTGACACTCCAACAATGTGTTTTGCTTCAATTTGACTCATTTGACAAATGTGCTTATTCCTGGAGTGAATATGCAGTTCTACTCAAGAGTAAGCAACTAAGCGAAATAAAGCCATGGAACGCTTATTTGCCTTCTATCTATGCATTCTGACACTCCAACAATGTGTTTTGCTTCAATTTGACTCATTTGACAAAGGTGCGTATTCCTGGAGTGAATATGCAGTTCTACTCAAGAGTAAGCAACTAAGCGAAATAAAGCCATGGAACGCTTATTTGCCTTCTATCTATGCATTCTGACACTCCAACAATGTGTTTTGCTTCAATTTGACTCATTTGACAAATGTGTTTATTCCTGGAGTGAATATGCAGTTCTACTCAAGAGTAAGCAACTACGCGACATAAAGCCATGGAACGCTTATTTGCCTTCTATCTATGCATTCTGACACTCCAACAATGTGTTTTGCTTCAATTTGACTCATTTGACAAATGTGCTTATTCCTGGAGTGAATATGCAGTTCTACTCAAGAGTAAGCAACTAAGCGAAATAAAGCCATGGAACGCTTATTTGCCTTCTATCTATGCATTCTGACACTCCAACAATGTGTTTTGCTTCAATTTGACTCATTTGACAAAGGTGCGTATTCCTGGAGTGAATATGCAGTTCTACTCAAGAGTAAGCAACTAAGCGAAATAAAGCCATGGAACGCTTATTTGCCTTCTATCTATGCATTCTGACACTCCAACAATGTGTTTTGCTTCAATTTGACTCATTTAACAAATGTGCTTATTCCTGGAGTGAATATGCAGTTCTACTCAAGAGTAAGCAACTAAGCGAAATAAAGCCATGGAACGCTTATTTGCCTTCTATCTATGCATTCTGACACTCCAACAATGTGTTTTGCTTCAATTTGACTCATTTGACAAAGGTGCGTATTCCTGGAGTGAATATGCAGTTCTACTCAAGAGTAAGCAACTAAGCGAAATAAAGCCATGGAACGCTTATTCGCCTTCTATCTATGCATTCTGACACTCCAACAATGTGTTTTGCTTCAATTTGACTCATTTTACAAAGGTGCTTATTCCTGGAGTGAATATGCAGTTCTACTCAAGAGTAAGCAACTAAGCGAAATAAAGCCATGGAACGCTTATTTGCCTTCTATCTATGCATTCTGACACTCCAACAATGTGTTCTGCTTCAATTTGACTCATTTGACAAATGTGTTTTTTCCTGGAGTGAATATGCAGTTCTACTCAAGAGTAAGCAACTAAGCGAAATAAAGCCATGGAACGCTTATTTGCCTTCTATCTATGCATTCTGACACTCCAACAATGTGTTTTGCTTCAATTTGACTCATTTAACAAATGTGCTTATTCCTGGAGTGAATATGCAGTTCTACTCAAGAGTAAGCAACTAAGCGAAATAAAGCCATGGAACGCTTATTTGCCTTCTATCTATGCATTCTGACACTCCAACAATGTGTTTTGCTTCAATTTGACTCATTTGACAAAGGTGCGTATTCCTGGAGTGAATATGCAGTTCTACTCAAGAGTAAGCAACTAAGCGAAATAAAGCCATGGAACGCTCATTTGCCTTCTATCTATGCATTCTGACACTCCAACAATGTGTTTTGCTTCAATTTGACTCATTTGACAAAGGTGCGTATTCCTGGAGTGAATATGCAGTTCTACTCAAGAGTAAGCAACTAAGCGAAATAAAGCCATGGAACGCTTATTTGCCTTCTATCTATGCATTCTGACACTCCAACAATGTGTTCTGCTTCAATTTGACTCATTTGACAAATGTGCTTATTCCTGGAGTGAATATGCAGTTCTACTCAAGAGTAAGCAACTAAGCGAAATAAAGCCATGGAACGCTTATTTGCCTTCTATCTATGCATTCTGACACTCCAACAATGTGTTCTGCTTCAATTTGACTCATTTGACAAATGTGCTTGTTCCTGGAGTGAATATACAGTTCTACTCAAGAGTAAGCAACTAAGCGAAATAAAGCCATGGAACGCTTATTTGCCTTCTATCTATGCATTCTGACACTCCAACAATGTGTTTTGCTTCAATTTGACTCATTTGACAAAGGTGCGTATTCCTGGAGTGAATATGCAGTTCTACTCAAGAGTAAGCAACTAAGCGAAATAAAGCCATGGAACGCTCATTTGCCTTCTATCTAATGCATTCTGACACTCCAACAATGTGTTTTGCTTCAATTTGACTCATTTGACAAAGGTGCGTATTCCTGGAGTGAATATGCAGTTCTACTCAAGAGTAAGCAACGAAGCGAAATAAAGCCATGGAACGCTTATTTGCCTTCTATCTATGCATTCTGACACTCCAACAATGTGTTCTGCTTCAATTTGACTCATTTGACAAATGTGCTTATTCCTGGAGTGAATATGCAGTTCTACTCAAGAGTAAGCAACTAAGCGAAATAAAGCCATGGAACGCTTATTTGCCTTCTATCTATGCATTCTGACACTCCAACAATGTGTTCTGCTTCAATTTGACTCATTTAACAAATGTGCTTATTCCTGGAGTGAATATGCAGTTCTACTCAAGAGTAAGCAACTAAGCGAAATAAAGCCATGGAACGCTCATTTGCCTTCTATCTATGCATTCTGACACTCCAACAATGTGTTTTGCTTCAATTTGACTCATTTGACAAATGTGTTTATTCCTGGAGTGAATATGCAGTTCTACTCAAGAGTAAGCAACTAAGCGAAATAAAGCCATGGAACGCTTATTTGCCTTCTATCTATGCATTCTGACACTCCAACAATGTGTTTTGCTTCAATTTGACTCATTTGACAAATGTGCTTATTCCTGGAGTGAATATGCAGTTCTACTCAAGAGTAAGCAACTAAGCGAAATAAAGCCATGGAACGCTTATTTGCCTTCTATCTATGCATTCTGACACTCCAACAATGTGTTTTGCTTCAATTTGACTCATTTGACAAAGGTGCGTATTCCTGGAGTGAATATGCAGTTCTACTCAAGAGTAAGCAACTAAGCGAAATAAAGCCATGGAACGCTTATTTGCCTTCTATCTATGCATTCTGACACTCCAACAATGTGTTTTGCTTCAATTTGACTCATTTGACAAATGTGTTTATTCCTGGAGTGAATATGCAGTTCTACTCAAGAGTAAGCAACTACGCGACATAAAGCCATGGAACGCTTATTTGCCTTCTATCTATGCATTCTGACACTCCAACAATGTGTTTTGCTTCAATTTGACTCATTTGACAAATGTGCTTATTCCTGGAGTGAATATGCAGTTCTACTCAAGAGTAAGCAACTAAGCGAAATAAAGCCATGGAACGCTTATTTGCCTTCTATCTATGCATTCTGACACTCCAACAATGTGTTTTGCTTCAATTTGACTCATTTGACAAAGGTGCGTATTCCTGGAGTGAATATGCAGTTCTACTCAAGAGTAAGCAACTAAGCGAAATAAAGCCATGGAACGCTTATTTGCCTTCTATCTATGCATTCTGACACTCCAACAATGTGTTTTGCTTCAATTTGACTCATTTAACAAATGTGCTTATTCCTGGAGTGAATATGCAGTTCTACTCAAGAGTAAGCAACTAAGCGAAATAAAGCCATGGAACGCTTATTTGCCTTCTATCTATGCATTCTGACACTCCAACAATGTGTTTTGCTTCAATTTGACTCATTTGACAAAGGTGCGTATTCCTGGAGTGAATATGCAGTTCTACTCAAGAGTAAGCAACTAAGCGAAATAAAGCCATGGAACGCTTATTCGCCTTCTATCTATGCATTCTGACACTCCAACAATGTGTTTTGCTTCAATTTGACTCATTTTACAAAGGTGCTTATTCCTGGAGTGAATATGCAGTTCTACTCAAGAGTAAGCAACTAAGCGAAATAAAGCCATGGAACGCTTATTTGCCTTCTATCTATGCATTCTGACACTCCAACAATGTGTTCTGCTTCAATTTGACTCATTTGACAAATGTGTTTTTTCCTGGAGTGAATATGCAGTTCTACTCAAGAGTAAGCAACTAAGCGAAATAAAGCCATGGAACGCTTATTTGCCTTCTATCTATGCATTCTGACACTCCAACAATGTGTTTTGCTTCAATTTGACTCATTTAACAAATGTGCTTATTCCTGGAGTGAATATGCAGTTCTACTCAAGAGTAAGCAACTAAGCGAAATAAAGCCATGGAACGCTTATTTGCCTTCTATCTATGCATTCTGACACTCCAACAATGTGTTTTGCTTCAATTTGACTCATTTGACAAAGGTGCGTATTCCTGGAGTGAATATGCAGTTCTACTCAAGAGTAAGCAACTAAGCGAAATAAAGCCATGGAACGCTTATTCGCCTTCTATCTATGCATTCTGACACTCCAACAATGTGTTTTGCTTCAATTTGACTCATTTTACAAAGGTGCTTATTCCTGGAGTGAATATGCAGTTCTACTCAAGAGTAAGCAACTAAGCGAAATAAAGCCATGGAACGCTTATTTGCCTTCTATCTACGCATTCTGACACTCCAACAATGTGTTTTGCTTCAATTTGACTCATTTGACAAAGGTGCGTATTCCTGGAGTGAATATGCAGTTCTACTCAAGAGTAAGCAACGAAGCGAAATAAAGCCATGGAACGCTTATTTGCCTTCTATCTATGCATTCTGACACTCCAACAATGTGTTCTGCTTCAATTTGACTCATTTGACAAATGTGCTTATTCCTGGAGTGAATATGCAGTTCTACTCAAGAGTAAGCAACTAAGCGAAATAAAGCCATGGAACGCTTATTTGCCTTCTATCTATGCATTCTGACACTCCAACAATGTGTTTTGCTTCAATTTGACTCATTTGACAAAGGTGCGTATTCCTGGAGTGAATATGCAGTTCTACTCAAGAGTAAGCAACTAAGCGAAATAAAGCCATGGAACGCTTATTTGCCTTCTATCTATGCATTCTGACACTCCAACAATGTGTTTTGCTTCAATTTGACTCATTTGACAAAGGTGCGTATTCCTGGAGTGAATATGCAGTTCTACTCAAGAGTAAGCAACTAAGCGAAATAAAGCCATGGAACGCTCATTTGCCTTCTATCTAATGCATTCTGACACTCCAACAATGTGTTTTGCTTCAATTTGACTCATTTGACAAAGGTGCGTATTCCTGGAGTGAATATGCAGTTCTACTCAAGAGTAAGCAACGAAGCGAAATAAAGCCATGGAACGCTTATTTGCCTTCTATCTATGCATTCTGACACTCCAAGAATGTGTTCTGCTTCAATTTGACTCATTTGACAAATGTGCTTATTCCTGGAGTGAATATGCAGTTCTACTCAAGAGTAAGCAACTAAGCGAAATAAAGCCATGGAACGCTTATTTGCCTTCTATCTATGCATTCTGACACTCCAACAATGTGTTCTGCTTCAATTTGACTCATTTAACAAATGTGCTTATTCCTGGAGTGAATATGCAGTTCTACTCAAGAGTAAGCAACTAAGCGAAATAAAGCCATGGAACGCTCATTTGCCTTCTATCTATGCATTCTGACACTCCAACAATGTGTTTTGCTTCAATTTGACTCATTTGACAAAGGTGCGTATTCCTGGAGTGAATATGCAGTTCTACTCAAGAGTAAGCAACTAAGCGAAATAAAGCCATGGACCGCTTATTTGCCTTCTATCTATGCATTCTGACACTCCAACAATGTGTTTTGCTTCAATTTGACTCATTTGACAAATGTGTTTATTCCTGGAGTGAATATGCAGTTCTACTCAAGAGTAAGCAACTAAGCGAAATAAAGCCATGGAACGCTTATTTGCCTTCTATCTATGCATTCTGACACTCCAACAATGTGTTTTGCTTCAATTTGACTCATTTGACAAATGTGCTTATTCCTGGAGTGAATATGCAGTTCTACTCAAGAGTAAGCAACTAAGCGAAATAAAGCCATGGAACGCTTATTTGCCTTCTATCTATGCATTCTGACACTCCAACAATGTGTTTTGCTTCAATTTGACTCATTTGACAAAGGTGCGTATTCCTGGAGTGAATATGCAGTTCTACTCAAGAGTAAGCAACTAAGCGAAATAAAGCCATGGAACGCTTATTTGCCTTCTATCTATGCATTCTGACACTCCAACAATGTGTTTTGCTTCAATTTGACTCATTTGACAAATGTGTTTATTCCTGGAGTGAATATGCAGTTCTACTCAAGAGTAAGCAACTACGCGAAATAAAGCCATGGAACGCTTATTTGCCTTCTATCTATGCATTCTGACACTCCAACAATGTGTTTTGCTTCAATTTGACTCATTTGACAAATGTGCTTATTCCTGGAGTGAATATGCAGTTCTACTCAAGAGTAAGCAACTAAGCGAAATAAAGCCATGGAACGCTTATTTGCCTTCTATCTATGCATTCTGACACTCCAACAATGTGTTTTGCTTCAATTTGACTCATTTGACAAAGGTGCGTATTCCTGGAGTGAATATGCAGTTCTACTCAAGAGTAAGCAACTAAGCGAAATAAAGCCATGGAACGCTTATTTGCCTTCTATCTATGCATTCTGACACTCCAACAATGTGTTTTGCTTCAATTTGACTCATTTAACAAATGTGCTTATTCCTGGAGTGAATATGCAGTTCTACTCAAGAGTAAGCAACTAAGCGAAATAAAGCCATGGAACGCTTATTTGCCTTCTATCTATGCATTCTGACACTCCAACAATGTGTTTTGCTTCAATTTGACTCATTTGACAAAGGTGCGTATTCCTGGAGTGAATATGCAGTTCTACTCAAGAGTAAGCAACTAAGCGAAATAAAGCCATGGAACGCTTATTCGCCTTCTATCTATGCATTCTGACACTCCAACAATGTGTTTTGCTTCAATTTGACTCATTTTACAAAGGTGCTTATTCCTGGAGTGAATATGCAGTTCTACTCAAGAGTAAGCAACTAAGCGAAATAAAGCCATGGAACGCTTATTTGCCTTCTATCTATGCATTCTGACACTCCAACAATGTGTTCTGCTTCAATTTGACTCATTTGACAAATGTGTTTTTTCCTGGAGTGAATATGCAGTTCTACTCAAGAGTAAGCAACTAAGCGAAATAAAGCCATGGAACGCTTATTTGCCTTCTATCTATGCATTCTGACACTCCAACAATGTGTTTTGCTTCAATTTGACTCATTTAACAAATGTGCTTATTCCTGGAGTGAATATGCAGTTCTACTCAAGAGTAAGCAACTAAGCGAAATAAAGCCATGGAACGCTTATTTGCCTTCTATCTATGCATTCTGACACTCCAACAATGTGTTTTGCTTCAATTTGACTCATTTGACAAAGGTGCGTATTCCTGGAGTGAATATGCAGTTCTACTCAAGAGTAAGCAACTAAGCGAAATAAAGCCATGGAACGCTTATTCGCCTTCTATCTATGCATTCTGACACTCCAACAATGTGTTTTGCTTCAATTTGACTCATTTTACAAAGGTGCTTATTCCTGGAGTGAATATGCAGTTCTACTCAAGAGTAAGCAACTAAGCGAAATAAAGCCATGGAACGCTTATTTGCCTTCTATCTACGCATTCTGACACTCCAACAATGTGTTTTGCTTCAATTTGACTCATTTGACAAAGGTGCGTATTCCTGGAGTGAATATGCAGTTCTACTCAAGAGTAAGCAACGAAGCGAAATAAAGCCATGGAACGCTTATTTGCCTTCTATCTATGCATTCTGACACTCCAACAATGTGTTCTGCTTCAATTTGACTCATTTGACAAATGTGCTTATTCCTGGAGTGAATATGCAGTTCTACTCAAGAGTAAGCAACTAAGCGAAATAAAGCCATGGAACGCTTATTTGCCTTCTATCTATGCATTCTGACACTCCAACAATGTGTTTTGCTTCAATTTGACTCATTTGACAAAGGTGCGTATTCCTGGAGTGAATATGCAGTTCTACTCAAGAGTAAGCAACTAAGCGAAATAAAGCCATGGAACGCTTATTTGCCTTCTATCTATGCATTCTGACACTCCAACAATGTGTTTTGCTTCAATTTGACTCATTTGACAAAGGTGCTTATTCCTGGAGTGAATATGCAGTTCTACTCAAGAGTAAGCAACTAAGCGAAATAAAGCCATGGAACGCTCATTTGCCTTCTATCTATGCATTCTGACACTCCAACAATGTGTTTTGCTTCAATTTGACTCATTTGACAAAGGTGCGTATTCCTGGAGTGAATATGCAGTTCTGCTCAAGAGTAAGCAACTAAGCGAAATAAAGCCATGGAACGCTTATTCGCCTTCTATCTATGCATTCTGACACTCCAACAATGTGTTTTGCTTCAATTTGACTCATTTTACAAAGGTGCTTATTCCTGGAGTGAATATGCAGTTCTACTCAAGAGTAAGCAACTAAGCGAAATAAAGCCATGGAACGCTTATTTGCCTTCTATCTATGCATTCTGACACTCCAACAATGTGTTCTGCTTCAATTTGACTCATTTGACAAATGTGTTTTTTCCTGGAGTGAATATGCAGTTCTACTCAAGAGTAAGCAACTAAGCGAAATAAAGCCATGGAACGCTTATTTGCCTTCTATCTATGCATTCTGACACTCCAACAATGTGTTTTGCTTCAATTTGACTCATTTAACAAATGTGCTTATTCCTGGAGTGAATATGCAGTTCTACTCAAGAGTAAGCAACTAAGCGAAATAAAGCCATGGAACGCTTATTTGCCTTCTATCTATGCATTCTGACACTCCAACAATGTGTTTTGCTTCAATTTGACTCATTTGACAAAGGTGCGTATTCCTGGAGTGAATATGCAGTTCTACTCAAGAGTAAGCAACTAAGCGAAATAAAGCCATGGAACGCTTATTCGCCTTCTATCTATGCATTCTGACACTCCAACAATGTGTTTTGCTTCAATTTGACTCATTTTACAAAGGTGCTTATTCCTGGAGTGAATATGCAGTTCTACTCAAGAGTAAGCAACTAAGCGAAATAAAGCCATGGAACGCTTATTTGCCTTCTATCTACGCATTCTGACACTCCAACAATGTGTTTTGCTTCAATTTGACTCATTTGACAAAGGTGCGTATTCCTGGAGTGAATATGCAGTTCTACTCAAGAGTAAGCAACGAAGCGAAATAAAGCCATGGAACGCTTATTTGCCTTCTATCTATGCATTCTGACACTCCAACAATGTGTTCTGCTTCAATTTGACTCATTTGACAAATGTGCTTATTCCTGGAGTGAATATGCAGTTCTACTCAAGAGTAAGCAACTAAGCGAAATAAAGCCATGGAACGCTTATTTGCCTTCTATCTATGCATTCTGACACTCCAACAATGTGTTTTGCTTCAATTTGACTCATTTGACAAAGGTGCGTATTCCTGGAGTGAATATGCAGTTCTACTCAAGAGTAAGCAACTAAGCGAAATAAAGCCATGGAACGCTTATTTGCCTTCTATCTATGCATTCTGACACTCCAACAATGTGTTTTGCTTCAATTTGACTCATTTGACAAAGGTGCTTATTCCTGGAGTGAATATGCAGTTCTACTCAAGAGTAAGCAACTAAGCGAAATAAAGCCATGGAACGCTCATTTGCCTTCTATCTATGCATTCTGACACTCCAACAATGTGTTTTGCTTCAATTTGACTCATTTGACAAAGGTGCGTATTCCTGGAGTGAATATGCAGTTCTGCTCAAGAGTAAGCAACTAAGCGAAATAAAGCCATGGAACGCTTATTTGCCATCTATCTATGCATTCTGACACTCCAACAATGTGTTTTGCTTCAATTTGACTCATTTTACAAATGTGCTTATTCCTGGAGTGAATATGCAGTTCTACTCAAGAGTAAGCAACTAAGCGAAATAAAGCCATGGAACGCTTATTTGCCTTCTATCTATGCATTCTGACACTCCAACAATGTGTTTTGCTTCAATTTGACTCATTTGACAAATGTGATTATTCCTGGAGTGAATATGCAGTTCTACTCAAGAGTAAGCAACTAAGCGAAATAAAGCCATGGAACGCTTATTTGCCTTCTATCTATGCATTCTGACATTCCAACAATGTGTTTTGCTTCAATTTGACTCATTTGACAAAGGTGCGTATTCCTGGAGTGAATATGCAGTTCTACTCAAGAGTAAGCAACTAAGCGAAATAAAGCCATGGAACGCTTATTTGCCTTCTATCTATGCATTCTGACACTCCAACAATGTGTTTTGCTTCAATTTGACTCATTTGACAAATGTGCTTATTCCTGGAGTGAATCTGCAGTTCTACTCAAGAGTAAGCAACTAAGCGAAATAAAGCCATGGAACGCTTATTTGCCTTCTATCTATGCATTCTGACACTCCAACAATGTGTTTTGCTTCAATTTGACTCATTTCACAAAGGTGCGTATTCCTGGAGTGAATATGCAGTTCTACTCAAGAGTAAGCAACTAAGCGAAATAAAGCCATGGAACGCTTATTTGCCTTCTACCTATGCATTCTGACACTCCAACAATGTGTTTTGCTTCAATTTGACTCATTTGACAAATGTGCTTATTCCTGGAGTGAATATGCATTTCTACTCAAGAGTAAGCAACTAAGCGAAATAAAGCCATGGACCTCTTATTTGCCTTCTATCTATGCATTCTGACACTCCAACAATGTGTTTTGCTTAAATTTGACTCATTTGACAAAGGTGCGTATTCCTGGAGTGAATATGCAGTTCTACTCAAGAGTAAGCAACTAAGCGAAATAAAGCCATGGAACGCTCATTTGCCTTCTATCTATGCATTCTGACACTCCAACAATGTGTTTTGCTTCAATTTGACTCATTTGACAAAGGTGCGTATTCCTGGAGTGAATATGCAGTTCTGCTCAAGAGTAAGCAACTAAGCGAAATAAAGCCATGGAACGCTTATTTGCCATCTATCTATGCATTCTGACACTCCAACAATGTGTTTTGCTTCAATTTGACTCATTTTACAAATGTGCTTATTCCTGGAGTGAATATGCAGTTCTACTCAAGAGTAAGCAACTAAGCGAAATAAAGCCATGGAACGCTTATTTGCCTTCTATCTATGCATTCTGACACTCCAACAATGTGTTTTGCTTCAATTTGACTCATTTGACAAATGTGATTATTCCTGGAGTGAATATGCAGTTCTACTCAAGAGTAAGCAACTAAGCGAAATAAAGCCATGGAACGCTTATTTGCCTTCTATCTATGCATTCTGACATTCCAACAATGTGTTTTGCTTCAATTTGACTCATTTGACAAAGGTGCGTATTCCTGGAGTGAATATGCAGTTCTACTCAAGAGTAAGCAACTAAGCGAAATAAAGCCATGGAACGCTTATTTGCCTTCTATCTATGCATTCTGACACTCCAACAATGTGTTTTGCTTCAATTTGACTCATTTGACAAATGTGCTTATTCCTGGAGTGAATATGCAGTTCTACTCAAGAGTAAGCAACTAAGCGAAATAAAGCCATGGAACGCTTATTTGCCTTCTATCTATGCATTCTGACACTCCAACAATGTGTTTTGCTTCAATTTGACTCATTTCACAAAGGTGCGTATTCCTGGAGTGAATATTCAGTTCTACTCAAGAGTAAGCAACTAAGCGAAATAAAGCCATGGAACGCTCATTTGCCTTCTATCTATGCATTCTGACACTCCAACAATGTGTTTTGCTTCAATTTGACTCATTTGACAAAGGTGCGTATTCCTGGAGTGAATATGCAGTTCTACTCAAGAGTAAGCAACTAAGCGAAATAAAGCCATGGAACGCTTATTTGCCTTCTATCTATGCATTCTGACACTCCAACAATGTGTTTTGCTTCAATTTGACTCATTTGACAAATGTGTTTATTCCTGGAGTGAATATGCAGTTCTACTCAAGAGTAAGCAACTAAGCGAAATAAAGCCATGGAACACTTATTTGCCTTCTATCTATGCATTCTGACACTCCAACAATGTGTTTTGCTTCAATTTGACTCATTTGACAAAGGTGCGTATTCCTGGAGTGAATATGCAGTTCTACTCAAGAGTAAGCAACTAAGCGAAATAAAGCCATGGAACGCTCATTTGCCTTCTATCTATGCATTCTGACACTCCAACAATGTGTTTTGCTTCAATTTGACTCATTTGACAAAGGTGCGTATTCCTGGAGTGAATATGCAGTTCTGCTCAAGAGTAAGCAACTAAGCGAAATAAAGCCATGGAACGCTTATTTGCCATCTATATATGCATTCTGACACTCCAACAATGTGTTTTGCTTCAATTTGACTCATTTTACAAATGTGCTTATTCCTGGAGTGAATATGCAGTTCTACTCAAGAGTAAGCAACTAAGCGAAATAAAGCCATGGAACGCTTATTTGCCTTCTATCTATGCATTCTGACACTCCAACAATGTGTTTTGCTTCAATTTGACTCATTTGACAAATGTGATTATTCCTGGAGTGAATATGCAGTTCTACTCAAGAGTAAGCAACTAAGCGAAATAAAGCCATGGAACGCTTATTTGCCTTCTATCTATGCATTCTGACATTCCAACAATGTGTTTTGCTTCAATTTGACTCATTTGACAAAGGTGCGTATTCCTGGAGTGAATATGCAGTTCTACTCAAGAGTAAGCAACTAAGCGAAATAAAGCCATGGAACGCTTATCTGCCTTCTATCTATGCATTCTGACACTCCAACAATGTGTTTTGCTTCAATTTGACTCATTTGACAAATGTGTTTATTCCTGGAGTGAATATGCAGTTCTACTCAAGAGTAAGCAACTAAGCGAAATAAAGCCATGGAACGCTTATTTGCCTTCTATCTATGCATTCTGACACTCCAACAATGTGTTTTGCTTCAATTTGACTCATTTGACAAATGTGCTTATTCCTGGAGTGAATATGCAGTTCTACTCAAGAGTAAGCAACTAAGCGAAATAAAGCCATGGAACGCTTATTTGCCTTCTATCTATGCATTCTGACACTCCAACAATGTGTTTTGCTTCAATTTGACTCATTTGACAAAGGTGCGTATTCCTGGAGTGAATATGCAGTTCTACTCAAGAGTAAGCAACTAAGCGAAATAAAGCCATGGAACGCTCATTTGCCTTCTATCTATGCATTCTGACACTCCAACAATGTGTTTTGCTTCAATTTGACTCATTTGACAAAGGTGCGTATTCCTGGAGTGAATATGCAGTTCTACTCAAGAGTAAGCAACTAAGCGAAATAAAGCCATGGAACGCTTATTTGCCTTCTATCTATGCATTCTGACACTCCAACAATGTGTTTTGCTTCAATTTGACTCATTTGACAAATGTGATTATTCCTGGAGTGAATATGCAGTTCTACTCAAGAGTAAGCAACTAAGCGAAATAAAGCCATGGAACGCTTATTTGCCTTCTATCTATGCATTCTGACATTCCAACAATGTGTTTTGCTTCAATTTGACTCATTTGACAAAGGTGCGTATTCCTGGAGTGAATATGCAGTTCTACTCAAGAGTAAGCAACTAAGCGAAATAAAGCCATGGAACGCTTATTTGCCTTCTATCTATGCATTCTGACACTCCAACAATGTGTTTTGCTTCAATTTGACTCATTTGACAAATGTGTTTATTCCTGGAGTGAATATGCAGTTCTACTCAAGAGTAAGCAACTAAGCGAAATAAAGCCATGGAACGCTTATTTGCCTTCTATCTATGCATTCTGACACTCCAACAATGTGTTTTGCTTCAATTTGACTCATTTCACAAAGGTGCGTATTCCTGGAGTGAATATGCAGTTCTACTTAAGAGTAAGCAACTAAGCGAAATAAAGCCATGGAACGCTCATTTGCCTTCTATCTATGCATTCTGACACTCCAACAATGTGTTTTGCTTCAATTTGACTCATTTGACAAAGGTGCGTATTCCTGGAGTGAATATGCAGTTCTACTCAAGAGTAAGCAACTAAGCGAAATAAAGCCATGGAACGCTTATTTGCCTTCTATCTATGCATTCTGACACTCCAACAATGTGTTTTGCTTCAATTTGACTCATTTGACAAATGTGCTTATTCCTGGAGTGAATATGCAGTTCTACTCAAGAGTAAGCAACTAAGCGAAATAAAGCCATGGAACGCTTATTTGCCTTCTATCTATGCATTCTGACACTCCAACAATGTGTTTTGCTTCAATTTGACTCATTTGACAAATGTGCTTATTCCTGGAGTGAATATGCAGTTCTACTCAAGAGTAAGCAACTAAGCGAAATAAAGCCATGGAACGCTTATTTGCCTTCTATCTATGCATTCTGACACTCCAACAATGTGTTTTGCTTCAATTTGACTCATTTGACAAAGGTGCGTATTCCTGGAGTGAATATGCAGTTCTACTCAAGAGTAAGCAACTAAGCGAAATAAAGCCATGGAACGCTTATTTGCCTTCTATCTATGCATTCTGACACTCCAACAATGTGTTTTGCTTCAATTTGACTCATTTGACAAAGGTGCGTATTCCTGGAGTGAATATGCAGTTCTACTCAAGAGTAAGCAACTAAGCGAAATAAAGCCATGGAACGCTTATTTGCCTTCTATCTATGCATTCTGACACTCCAACAATGTGTTTTGCTTCAATTTGACTCATTTGACAAACGTGCTTATTCCTGGAGTGAATATGCAGTTCTACTCAAGAGTAAGCAACTAAGCGAAATAAAGCCATGGAACGCTTATTTGCCTTCTATCTATGCATTCTGACACTCCAACAATGTGTTTTGCTTCAATTTGACTCATTTGACAAAGGTGCGTATTCCTGGAGTGAATATGCAGTTCTACTCAAGAGTAAGCAACTAAGCGAAATAAAGCCATGGAACGCTCATTTGCCTTCTATCTATGCATTCTGACACTCCAACAATGTGTTTTGCTTCAATTTGACTCATTTGACAAAGGTGCGTATTCCTGGAGTGAATATGCAGTTCTACTCAAGAGTAAGCAACTAAGCGAAATAAAGCCATGGAACGCTTATTTGCCTTCTATCTATGCATTCTGACACTCCAACAATGTGTTTTGCTTCAATTTGACTCATTTGACAAAGGTGCGTATTCCTGGAGTGAATATGCAGTTCTACTCAAGAGTAAGCAACTAAGCGAAATAAAGCCATGGAACGCTCATTTGCCTTCTATCTATGCATTCTGACACTCCAACAATGTGTTTTGCTTCAATTTGACTCATTTGACAAAGGTGCGTATTCCTGGAGTGAATATGCAGTTCTACTCAAGAGTAAGCAACTAAGCGAAATAAAGCCATGGAACGCTTATTTGCCTTCTATCTATGCATTCTGACACTCCAACAATGTGTTTTGCTTCAATTTGACTCATTTGACAAATGTGATTATTCCTGGAGTGAATATGCAGTTCTACTCAAGAGTAAGCAACTAAGCGAAATAAAGCCATGGAACGCTTATTTGCCTTCTATCTATGCATTCTGACATTCCAACAATGTGTTTTGCTTCAATTTGACTCATTTGACAAAGGTGCGTATTCCTGGAGTGAATATGCAGTTCTACTCAAGAGTAAGCAACTAAGCGAAATAAAGCCATGGAACGCTTATTTGCCTTCTATCTATGCATTCTGACACTCCAACAATGTGTTTTGCTTCAATTTGACTCATTTGACAAATGTGTTTATTCCTGGAGTGAATATGCAGTTCTACTCAAGAGTAAGCAACTAAGCGAAATAAAGCCATGGAACGCTTATTTGCCTTCTATCTATGCATTCTGAAACTCCAACAATGTGTTTTGCTTCAATTTGACTCATTTGACAAAGGTGCGTATTCCTGGAGTGAATATGCAGTTCTACTCAAGAGTAAGCAACTAAGCGAAATAAAGCCATGGAACGCTTATTTGCCTTCTATCTATGCATTCTGACACTCCAACAATGTGTTTTGCTTCAATTTGACTCATTTGACAAATGTGTTTATTCCTGGAGTGAATATGCAGTTCTACTCAAGAGTAAGCAACTAAGCGAAATAAAGCCATGGAACGCTTATTTGCCTTCTATCTATGCATTCTGACACTCCAACAATGTGTTTTGCTTCAATTTGACTCATTTGACAAATGTGCTTATTCCTGGAGTGAATATGCAGTTCTACTCAAGAGTAAGCAACTAAGCGAAATAAAGCCATGGAACGCTTATTTGCCTTCTATCTATGCATTCTGACACTCCAACAATGTGTTTGGCTTCAATTTGACTCATTTGACAAAGGTGCGTATTCCTGGAGTGAATATGCAGTTCTACTCAAGAGTAAGCAACTAAGCGACATAAAGCCATGGAACGCTCATTTGCCTTCTATCTATGCATTCTGACACTCCAACAATGTGTTTTGCTTCAATTTGACTCATTTGACAAAGGTGCGTATTCCTGGAGTGAATATGCAGTTCTACTCAAGAGTAAGCAACTAAGCGAAATAAAGCCATGGAACGCTTATTTGCCATCTATCTATGCATTCTGACACTCCAACAATGTGTTTTGCTTCAATTTGACTCATTTTACAAATGTGCTTATTCCTGGAGTGAATATGCAGTTCTACTCAAGAGTAAGCAACTAAGCGAAATAAAGCCATGGAACGCTTATTTGCCTTCTATCTATGCATTCTGACACTCCAACAATGTGCTTTGCTTCAATTTGACTCATTTGACAAAGGTGCGTATTCCTGGAGTGAATATGCAGTTCTACTCAAGAGTAAGCAACTAAGCGAAATAAAGCCATGGAACGCTCATTTGCCTTCTATCTATGCATTCTGACACTCCAACAATGTGTTTTGCTTCAATTTGACTCATTTGACAAAGGTGCGTATTCCTGGAGTGAATATGCAGTTCTACTCAAGAGTAAGCAACTAAGCGAAATAAAGCCATGGAACGCTTATTTGCCTTCTATCTATGCATTCTGACACTCCAACAATGTGTTCTGCTTCAATTTGACTCATTTGACAAAGGTGTTTATTCCTGGAGTGAATATGCAGTTCTACTCAAGAGTAAGCAACTAAGCGAAATAAAGCCATGGAACGCTTATTTGCCTTCTATCTATGCATTCTGACACTCCAACAATGTGTTCTGCTTCAATTTGACTCATTTGACAAATGTGCTTATTCCTGGAGTGAATATGCAGTTCTACTCAAGAGTAAGCAACTAAGCGAAATAAAGCCATGGAACGCTCATTTGCCTTCTATCTATGCATTCTGACACTCCAACAATGTGTTCTGCTTCAATTTGACTCATTTGACAAATGTGCTTATTCCTGGAGTGAATATGCAGTTCTACTCAAGAGTAAGCAACTAAGCGAAATAAAGCCATGGAACGCTTATTTGCCTTCTATCTATGCATTCTGACACTCCAACAATGTGTTCTGCTTCAATTTGACTCATTTGACAAATGTGCTTGTTCCTGGAGTGAATATACAGTTCTACTCAAGAGTAAGCAACTAAGCGAAATAAAGCCATGGAACGCTTATTTCCTTCTATCTATGCATTCTGACACTCCAACAATGTGTTTTGCTTCAATTTGACTCATTTGACAAAGGTGCGTATTCCTGGAGTGAATATGCAGTTCTACTCAAGAGTAAGCAACTAAGCGAAATAAAGCCATGGAACGCTCATTTGCCTTCTATCTAATGCATTCTGACACTCCAACAATGTGTTTTGCTTCAATTTGACTCATTTGACAAAGGTGCGTATTCCTGGAGTGAATATGCAGTTCTACTCAAGAGTAAGCAACGAAGCGAAATAAAGCCATGGAACGCTTATTTGCCTTCTATCTATGCATTCTGACACTCCAACAATGTGTTCTGCTTCAATTTGACTCATTTGACAAATGTGCTTATTCCTGGAGTGAATATGCAGTTCTACTCAAGAGTAAGCAACTAAGCGAAATAAAGCCATGGAACGCTCATTTGCCTTCTATCTATGCATTCTGACACTCCAACAATGTGTTTTGCTTCAATTTGACTCATTTGACAAAGGTGCGTATTCCTGGAGTGAATATGCAGTTCTACTCAAGAGTAAGCAACTAAGCGAAATAAAGCCATGGACCGCTTATTTGCCTTCTATCTATGCATTCTGACACTCCAACAATGTGTTTTGCTTCAATTTGACTCATTTGACAAATGTGTTTATTCCTGGAGTGAATATGCAGTTCTACTCAAGAGTAAGCAACTAAGCGAAATAAAGCCATGGAACGCTTATTTGCCTTCTATCTATGCATTCTGACACTCCAACAATGTGTTTTGCTTCAATTTGACTCATTTGACAAATGTGCTTATTCCTGGAGTGAATATGCAGTTCTACTCAAGAGTAAGCAACTAAGCGAAATAAAGCCATGGAACGCTTATTTGCCTTCTATCTATGCATTCTGACACTCCAACAATGTGTTTTGCTTCAATTTGACTCATTTGACAAAGGTGCGTATTCCTGGAGTGAATATGCAGTTCTACTCAAGAGTTAGCAACTAAGCGAAATAAAGCCATGGAACGCTCATTTGCCTTCTATCTATGCATTCTGACACTCCAACAATGTGTTTTGCTTCAATTTGACTCATTTGACAAAGGTGCGTATTCCTGGAGTGAATATGCAGTTCTACTCAAGAGTAAGCAACTAAGCGAAATAAAGCCATGGAACGCTTATTTGCCTTCTATCTATGCATTCTGACACTCCAACAATGTGTTTTGCTTCAATTTGACTCATTTGACAAATGTGTTTATTCCTGGAGTGAATATGCAGTTCTACTCAAGAGTAAGCAACTACGCGAAATAAAGCCATGGAACGCTTATTTGCCTTCTATCTATGCATTCTGACACTCCAACAATGTGTTTTGCTTCAATTTGACTCATTTGACAAATGTGCTTATTCCTGGAGTGAATATGCAGTTCTACTCAAGAGTAAGCAACTAAGCGAAATAAAGCCATGGAACGCTTATTTGCCTTCTATCTATGCATTCTGACACTCCAACAATGTGTTTTGCTTCAATTTGACTCATTTGACAAATGTGATTATTCCTGGAGTGAATATGCAGTTCTACTCAAGAGTAAGCAACTAAGCGAAATAAAGCCATGGAACGCTTATTTGCCTTCTATCTATGCATTCTGACACTCCAACAATGTGTTTTGCTTCAATTTGACTCATTTGACAAAGGTGCGTATTCCTGGAGTGAATATGCAGTTCTACTCAAGAGTAAGCAACTAAGCGAAATAAAGCCATGGAACGCTTATTTGCCTTCTATCTATGCATTCTGACACTCCAACAATGTGTTTTGCTTCAATTTGACTCATTTGACAAAGGTGCGTATTCCTGGAGTGAATATGCAGTTCTACTCAAGAGTAAGCAACTAAGCGACATAAAGCCATGGAACGCTCATTTGCCTTCTATCTATGCATTCTGACACTCCAACAATGTGTTTTGCTTCAATTTGACTCATTTGACAAAGGTGCGTATTCCTGGAGTGAATATGCAGTTCTACTCAAGAGTAAGCAACTAAGCGAAATAAAGCCATGGAACGCTTATTTGCCATCTATCTATGCATTCTGACACTCCAACAATGTGTTTTGCTTCAATTTGACTCATTTTACAAATGTGCTTATTCCTGGAGTGAATATGCAGTTCTACTCAAGAGTAAGCAACTAAGCGAAATAAAGCCATGGAACGCTTATTTGCCTTCTATCTATGCATTCTGACACTCCAACAATGTGCTTTGCTTCAATTTGACTCATTTGACAAAGGTGCGTATTCCTGGAGTGAATATGCAGTTCTACTCAAGAGTAAGCAACTAAGCGAAATAAAGCCATGGAACGCTCATTTGCCTTCTATCTATGCATTCTGACACTCCAACAATGTGTTTTGCTTCAATTTGACTCATTTGACAAAGGTGCGTATTCCTGGAGTGAATATGCAGTTCTACTCAAGAGTAAGCAACTAAGCGAAATAAAGCCATGGAACGCTTATTTGCCTTCTATCTATGCATTCTGACACTCCAACAATGTGTTCTGCTTCAATTTGACTCATTTGACAAAGGTGTTTATTCCTGGAGTGAATATGCAGTTCTACTCAAGAGTAAGCAACTAAGCGAAATAAAGCCATGGAACGTTTATTTGCCTTCTATCTATGCATTCTGACACTCCAACAATGTGTTCTGCTTCAATTTGACTCATTTGACAAATGTGCTTATTCCTGGAGTGAATATGCAGTTCTACTCAAGAGTAAGCAACTAAGCGAAATAAAGCCATGGAACGCTCATTTGCCTTCTATCTATGCATTCTGACACTCCAACAATGTGTTCTGCTTCAATTTGACTCATTTGACAAATGTGCTTATTCCTGGAGTGAATATGCAGTTCTACTCAAGAGTAAGCAACTAAGCGAAATAAAGCCATGGAACGCTTATTTGCCTTCTATCTATGCATTCTGACACTCCAACAATGTGTTCTGCTTCAATTTGACTCATTTGACAAATGTGCTTGTTCCTGGAGTGAATATACAGTTCTACTCAAGAGTAAGCAACTAAGCGAAATAAAGCCATGGAACGCTTATTTCCTTCTATCTATGCATTCTGACACTCCAACAATGTGTTTTGCTTCAATTTGACTCATTTGACAAAGGTGCGTATTCCTGGAGTGAATATGCAGTTCTACTCAAGAGTAAGCAACTAAGCGAAATAAAGCCATGGAACGCTTATTTGCCTTCTATCTAATGCATTCTGACACTCCAACAATGTGTTTTGCTTCAATTTGACTCATTTGACAAAGGTGCGTATTCCTGGAGTGAATATGCAGTTCTACTCAAGAGTAAGCAACGAAGCGAAATAAAGCCATGGAACGCTTATTTGCCTTCTATCTATGCATTCTGACACTCCAACAATGTGTTCTGCTTCAATTTGACTCATTTGACAAATGTGCTTATTCCTGGAGTGAATATGCAGTTCTACTCAAGAGTAAGCAACTAAGCGAAATAAAGCCATGGAACGCTCATTTGCCTTCTATCTATGCATTCTGACACTCCAACAATGTGTTTTGCTTCAATTTGACTCATTTGACAAAGGTGCGTATTCCTGGAGTGAATATGCAGTTCTACTCAAGAGTAAGCAACTAAGCGAAATAAAGCCATGGACCGCTTATTTGCCTTCTATCTATGCATTCTGACACTCCAACAATGTGTTTTGCTTCAATTTGACTCATTTGACAAATGTGTTTATTCCTGGAGTGAATATGCAGTTCTACTCAAGAGTAAGCAACTAAGCGAAATAAAGCCATGGAACGCTTATTTGCCTTCTATCTATGCATTCTGACACTCCAACAATGTGTTTTGCTTCAATTTGACTCAT
The DNA here is from genome assembly GCF_965207765.1 of Zootoca vivipara. Lineage (NCBI taxonomy): Eukaryota > Metazoa > Chordata > Lepidosauria > Squamata > Lacertidae > Zootoca > Zootoca vivipara. Next base: position 239,927 of record NW_028291072.1, on the reverse strand, counting down.
TTGACAAATGTGCTTATTCCTGGAGTGAATATGCAGTTCTACTCAAGAGTAAGCAACTAAGCGAAATAAAGCCATGGAACGCTTATTTGCCTTCTATCTATGCATTCTGACACTCCAACAATGTGTTTTGCTTCAATTTGACTCATTTGACAAAGGTGCGTATTCCTGGAGTGAATATGCAGTTCTACTCAAGAGTTAGCAACTAAGCGAAATAAAGCCATGGAACGCTCATTTGCCTTCTATCTATGCATTCTGACACTCCAACAATGTGTTTTGCTTCAATTTGACTCATTTGACAAAGGTGCGTATTCCTGGAGTGAATATGCAGTTCTACTCAAGAGTAAGCAACTAAGCGAAATAAAGCCATGGAACGCTTATTTGCCTTCTATCTATGCATTCTGACACTCCAACAATGTGTTTTGCTTCAATTTGACTCATTTGACAAATGTGTTTATTCCTGGAGTGAATATGCAGTTCTACTCAAGAGTAAGCAACTACGCGAAATAAAGCCATGGAACGCTTATTTGCCTTCTATCTATGCATTCTGACACTCCAACAATGTGTTTTGCTTCAATTTGACTCATTTGACAAATGTGCTTATTCCTGGAGTGAATATGCAGTTCTACTCAAGAGTAAGCAACTAAGCGAAATAAAGCCATGGAACGCTTATTTGCCTTCTATCTATGCATTCTGACACTCCAACAATGTGTTTTGCTTCAATTTGACTCATTTGACAAATGTGATTATTCCTGGAGTGAATATGCAGTTCTACTCAAGAGTAAGCAACTAAGCGAAATAAAGCCATGGAACGCTTATTTGCCTTCTATCTATGCATTCTGACATTCCAACAATGTGTTTTGCTTCAATTTGACTCATTTGACAAAGGTGCGTATTCCTGGAGTGAATATGCAGTTCTACTCAAGAGTAAGCAACTAAGCGAAATAAAGCCATGGAACGCTTATTTGCCTTCTATCTATGCATTCTGACACTCCAACAATGTGTTTTGCTTCAATTTGACTCATTTGACAAATGTGTTTATTCCTGGAGTGAATATGCAGTTCTACTCAAGAGTAAGCAACTAAGCGAAATAAAGCCATGGAACGCTTATTTGCCTTCTATCTATGCATTCTGACACTCCAACAATGTGTTTTGCTTCAATTTGACTCATTTGACAAAGGTGCGTATTCCTGGAGTGAATATGCAGTTCTACTCAAGAGTAAGCAACTAAGCGAAATAAAGCCATGGAACGCTTATTTGCCTTCTATCTATGCATTCTGACACTCCAACAATGTGTTTTGCTTCAATTTGACTCATTTGACAAATGTGTTTATTCCTGGAGTGAATATGCAGTTCTACTCAAGAGTAAGCAACTAAGCGAAATAAAGCCATGGAACGCTTATTTGCCTTCTATCTATGCATTCTGACACTCCAACAATGTGTTTTGCTTCAATTTGACTCATTTGACAAATGTGCTTATTCCTGGAGTGAATATGCAGTTCTACTCAAGAGTAAGCAACTAAGCGAAATAAAGCCATGGAACGCTTATTTGCCTTCTATCTATGCATTCTGACACTCCAACAATGTGTTTTGCTTCAATTTGACTCATTTGACAAAGGTGCGTATTCCTGGAGTGAATATGCAGTTCTACTCAAGAGTAAGCAACTAAGCGAAATAAAGCCATGGAACGCTCATTTGCCTTCTATCTATGCATTCTGACACTCCAACAATGTGTTTTGCTTCAATTTGACTCATTTGACAAAGGTGCGTATTCCTGGAGTGAATATGCAGTTCTACTCAAGAGTAAGCAACTAAGCGAAATAAAGCCATGGAACGCTTATTTGCCATCTATCTATACATTCTGACACTCCAACAATGTGTTTTGCTTCAATTTGACTCATTTTACAAATGTGCTTATTCCTGGTGTGAATATGCAGTTCTACTCAAGAGTAAGCAACTAAGCGAAATAAAGCCATGGAACGCTTATTTGCCTTCTATCTATGCATTCTGACACTCCAACAATGTGCTTTGCTTCAATTTGACTCATTTGACAAAGGTGCGTATTCCTGGAGTGAATATGCAGTTCTACTCAAGAGTAAGCAACTAAGCGAAATAAAGCCATGGAACGCTCATTTGCCTTCTATCTATGCATTCTGACACTCCAACAATGTGTTTTGCTTCAATTTGACTCATTTGACAAAGGTGTTTATTCCTGGAGTGAATATGCAGTTCTACTCAAGAGTAAGCAACTAAGCGAAATAAAGCCATGGAACGCTCATTTGCCTTCTATCTATGCATTCTGACACTCCAACAATGTGTTTTGCTTCAATTTGACTCATTTGACAAAGGTGCGTATTCCTGGAGTGAATATGCAGTTCTACTCAAGAGTAAGCAACTAAGCGAAATAAAGCCATGGAACGCTTATTTGCCTTCTATCTATGCATTCTGACACTCCAACAATGTGTTTTGCTTCAATTTGACTCATTTGACAAATGTGTTTATTCCTGGAGTGAATATGCAGTTCTACTCAAGAGTAAGCAACTACGCGAAATAAAGCCATGGAACGCTTATTTGCCTTCTATCTATGCATTCTGACACTCCAACAATGTGTTTTGCTTCAATTTGACTCATTTGACAAATGTGCTTATTCCTGGAGTGAATATGCAGTTCTACTCAAGAGTAAGCAACTAAGCGAAATAAAGCCATGGAACGCTTATTTGCCTTCTATCTATGCATTCTGACACTCCAACAATGTGTTTTGCTTCAATTTGACTCATTTGACAAATGTGATTATTCCTGGAGTGAATATGCAGTTCTACTCAAGAGTAAGCAACTAAGCGAAATAAAGCCATGGAACGCTTATTTGCCTTCTATCTATGCATTCTGACATTCCAACAATGTGTTTTGCTTCAATTTGACTCATTTGACAAAGGTGCGTATTCCTGGAGTGAATATGCAGTTCTACTCAAGAGTAAGCAACTAAGCGAAATAAAGCCATGGAACGCTTATTTGCCTTCTATCTATGCATTCTGACACTCCAACAATGTGTTTTGCTTCAATTTGACTCATTTGACAAATGTGTTTATTCCTGGAGTGAATATGCAGTTCTACTCAAGAGTAAGCAACTAAGCGAAATAAAGCCATGGAACGCTTATTTGCCTTCTATCTATGCATTCTGACACTCCAACAATGTGTTTTGCTTCAATTTGACTCATTTGACAAAGGTGCGTATTCCTGGAGTGAATATGCAGTTCTACTCAAGAGTAAGCAACTAAGCGAAATAAAGCCATGGAACGCTTATTTGCCTTCTATCTATGCATTCTGACACTCCAACAATGTGTTTTGCTTCAATTTGACTCATTTGACAAATGTGTTTATTCCTGGAGTGAATATGCAGTTCTACTCAAGAGTAAGCAACTAAGCGAAATAAAGCCATGGAACGCTTATTTGCCTTCTATCTATGCATTCTGACACTCCAACAATGTGTTTTGCTTCAATTTGACTCATTTGACAAATGTGCTTATTCCTGGAGTGAATATGCAGTTCTACTCAAGAGTAAGCAACTAAGCGAAATAAAGCCATGGAACGCTTATTTGCCTTCTATCTATGCATTCTGACACTCCAACAATGTGTTTTGCTTCAATTTGACTCATTTGACAAAGGTGCGTATTCCTGGAGTGAATATGCAGTTCTACTCAAGAGTAAGCAACTAAGCGAAATAAAGCCATGGAACGCTCATTTGCCTTCTATCTATGCATTCTGACACTCCAACAATGTGTTTTGCTTCAATTTGACTCATTTGACAAAGGTGCGTATTCCTGGAGTGAATATGCAGTTCTACTCAAGAGTAAGCAACTAAGCGAAATAAAGCCATGGAACGCTTATTTGCCATCTATCTATACATTCTGACACTCCAACAATGTGTTTTGCTTCAATTTGACTCATTTTACAAATGTGCTTATTCCTGGAGTGAATATGCAGTTCTACTCAAGAGTAAGCAACTAAGCGAAATAAAGCCATGGAACGCTTATTTGCCTTCTATCTATGCATTCTGACACTCCAACAATGTGCTTTGCTTCAATTTGACTCATTTGACAAAGGTGCGTATTCCTGGAGTGAATATGCAGTTCTACTCAAGAGTAAGCAACTAAGCGAAATAAAGCCATGGAACGCTCATTTGCCTTCTATCTATGCATTCTGACACTCCAACAATGTGTTTTGCTTCAATTTGACTCATTTGACAAAGGTGTTTATTCCTGGAGTGAATATGCAGTTCTACTCAAGAGTAAGCAACTAAGCGAAATAAAGCCATGGAACGCTTATTTGCCTTCTATCTATGCATTCTGACACTCCAACAATGTGTTCTGCTTCAATTTGACTCATTTGACAAATGTGCTTATTCCTGGAGTGAATATGCAGTTCTACTCAAGAGTACGCAACTAAGCGAAATAAAGCCATGGAACGCTCATTTGCCTTCTATCTATGCATTCTGACACTCCAACAATGTGTTTTGCTTCAATTTGACTCATTTGACAAAGGTGCGTATTCCTGGAGTGAATATGCAGTTCTACTCAAGAGTAAGCAACTAAGCGAAATAAAGCCATGGAACGCTTATTTGCCTTCTATCTATGCATTCTGACACTCCAACAATGTGTTCTGCTTCAATTTGACTCATTTGACAAATGTGCTTATTCCTGGAGTGAATATGCAGTTCTACTCAAGAGTAAGCAACTAAGCGAAATAAAGCCATGGAACGCTTATTTGCCTTCTATCTATGCATTCTGACACTCCAACAATGTGTTCTGCTTCAATTTGACTCATTTGACAAATGTGCTTGTTCCTGGAGTGAATATACAGTTCTACTCAAGAGTAAGCAACTAAGCGAAATAAAGCCATGGAACGCTTATTTGCCTTCTATCTATGCATTCTGACACTCCAACAATGTGTTTTGCTTCAATTTGACTCATTTGACAAAGGTGCGTATTCCTGGAGTGAATATGCAGTTCTACTCAAGAGTAAGCAACTAAGCGAAATAAAGCCATGGAACGCTCATTTGCCTTCTATCTAATGCATTCTGACACTCCAACAATGTGTTTTGCTTCAATTTGACTCATTTGACAAAGGTGCGTATTCCTGGAGTGAATATGCAGTTCTACTCAAGAGTAAGCAACGAAGCGAAATAAAGCCATGGAACGCTTATTTGCCTTCTATCTATGCATTCTGACACTCCAACAATGTGTTCTGCTTCAATTTGACTCATTTGACAAAGGTGTTTATTCCTGGAGTGAATATGCAGTTCTACTCAAGAGTAAGCAACTAAGCGAAATAAAGCCATGGAACGCTTATTTGCCTTCTATCTATGCATTCTGACACTCCAACAATGTGTTCTGCTTCAATTTGACTCATTTGACAAATGTGCTTATTCCTGGAGTGAATATGCAGTTCTACTCAAGAGTACGCAACTAAGCGAAATAAAGCCATGGAACGCTCATTTGCCTTCTATCTATGCATTCTGACACTCCAACAATGTGTTTTGCTTCAATTTGACTCATTTGACAAAGGTGCGTATTCCTGGAGTGAATATGCAGTTCTACTCAAGAGTAAGCAACTAAGCGAAATAAAGCCATGGAACGCTTATTTGCCTTCTATCTATGCATTCTGACACTCCAACAATGTGTTCTGCTTCAATTTGACTCATTTGACAAATGTGCTTATTCCTGGAGTGAATATGCAGTTCTACTCAAGAGTAAGCAACTAAGCGAAATAAAGCCATGGAACGCTTATTTGCCTTCTATCTATGCATTCTGACACTCCAACAATGTGTTCTGCTTCAATTTGACTCATTTGACAAATGTGCTTGTTCCTGGAGTGAATATACAGTTCTACTCAAGAGTAAGCAACTAAGCGAAATAAAGCCATGGAACGCTTATTTGCCTTCTATCTATGCATTCTGACACTCCAACAATGTGTTTTGCTTCAATTTGACTCATTTGACAAAGGTGCGTATTCCTGGAGTGAATATGCAGTTCTACTCAAGAGTAAGCAACTAAGCGAAATAAAGCCATGGAACGCTCATTTGCCTTCTATCTAATGCATTCTGACACTCCAACAATGTGTTTTGCTTCAATTTGACTCATTTGACAAAGGTGCGTATTCCTGGAGTGAATATGCAGTTCTACTCAAGAGTAAGCAACGAAGCGAAATAAAGCCATGGAACGCTTATTTGCCTTCTATCTATGCATTCTGACACTCCAACAATGTGTTCTGCTTCAATTTGACTCATTTGACAAATGTGCTTATTCCTGGAGTGAATATGCAGTTCTACTCAAGAGTAAGCAACTAAGCGAAATAAAGCCATGGAACGCTTATTTGCCTTCTATCTATGCATTCTGACACTCCAACAATGTGTTCTGCTTCAATTTGACTCATTTAACAAATGTGCTTATTCCTGGAGTGAATATGCAGTTCTACTCAAGAGTAAGCAACTAAGCGAAATAAAGCCATGGAACGCTCATTTGCCTTCTATCTATGCATTCTGACACTCCAACAATGTGTTTTGCTTCAATTTGACTCATTTGACAAAGGTGCGTATTCCTGGAGTGAATATGCAGTTCTACTCAAGAGTAAGCAACTAAGCGAAATAAAGCCATGGACCGCTTATTTGCCTTCTATCTATGCATTCTGACACTCCAACAATGTGTTTTGCTTCAATTTGACTCATTTGACAAATGTGTTTATTCCTGGAGTGAATATGCAGTTCTACTCAAGAGTAAGCAACTAAGCGAAATAAAGCCATGGAACGCTTATTTGCCTTCTATCTATGCATTCTGACACTCCAACAATGTGTTTTGCTTCAATTTGACTCATTTGACAAATGTGCTTATTCCTGGAGTGAATATGCCGTTCTACTCAAGAGTAAGCAACTAAGCGAAATAAAGCCATGGAACGCTTATTTGCCTTCTATCTATGCATTCTGACACTCCAACAATGTGTTTTGCTTCAATTTGACTCATTTGACAAAGGTGCGTATTCCTGGAGTGAATATGCAGTTCTACTCAAGAGTTAGCAACTAAGCGAAATAAAGCCATGGAACGCTCATTTGCCTTCTATCTATGCATTCTGACACTCCAACAATGTGTTTTGCTTCAATTTGACTCATTTGACAAAGGTGCGTATTCCTGGAGTGAATATGCAGTTCTACTCAAGAGTAAGCAACTAAGCGAAATAAAGCCATGGAACGCTTATTTGCCTTCTATCTATGCATTCTGACACTCCAACAATGTGTTTTGCTTCAATTTGACTCATTTGACAAATGTGTTTATTCCTGGAGTGAATATGCAGTTCTACTCAAGAGTAAGCAACTACGCGAAATAAAGCCATGGAACGCTTATTTGCCTTCTATCTATGCATTCTGACACTCCAACAATGTGTTTTGCTTCAATTTGACTCATTTGACAAATGTGCTTATTCCTGGAGTGAATATGCAGTTCTACTCAAGAGTAAGCAACTAAGCGAAATAAAGCCATGGAACGCTTATTTGCCTTCTATCTATGCATTCTGACACTCCAACAATGTGTTTTGCTTCAATTTGACTCATTTGACAAATGTGATTATTCCTGGAGTGAATATGCAGTTCTACTCAAGAGTAAGCAACTAAGCGAAATAAAGCCATGGAACGCTTATTTGCCTTCTATCTATGCATTCTGACATTCCAACAATGTGTTTTGCTTCAATTTGACTCATTTGACAAAGGTGCGTATTCCTGGAGTGAATATGCAGTTCTACTCAAGAGTAAGCAACTAAGCGAAATAAAGCCATGGAACGCTTATTTGCCTTCTATCTATGCATTCTGACACTCCAACAATGTGTTTTGCTTCAATTTGACTCATTTGACAAATGTGTTTATTCCTGGAGTGAATATGCAGTTCTACTCAAGAGTAAGCAACTAAGCGAAATAAAGCCATGGAACGCTTATTTGCCTTCTATCTATGCATTCTGACACTCCAACAATGTGTTTTGCTTCAATTTGACTCATTTGACAAAGGTGCGTATTCCTGGAGTGAATATGCAGTTCTACTCAAGAGTAAGCAACTAAGCGAAATAAAGCCATGGACCGCTTATTTGCCTTCTATCTATGCATTCTGACACTCCAACAATGTGTTTTGCTTCAATTTGACTCATTTGACAAATGTGTTTATTCCTGGAGTGAATATGCAGTTCTACTCAAGAGTAAGCAACTAAGCGAAATAAAGCCATGGAACGCTTATTTGCCTTCTATCTATGCATTCTGACACTCCAACAATGTGTTTTGCTTCAATTTGACTCATTTGACAAATGTGCTTATTCCTGGAGTGAATGCCGTTCTACTCAAGAGTAAGCAACTAAGCGAAATAAAGCCATGGAACGCTTATTTGCCTTCTATCTATGCATTCTGACACTCCAACAATGTGTTTTGCTTCAATTTGACTCATTTGACAAAGGTGCGTATTCCTGGAGTGAATATGCAGTTCTACTCAAGAGTTAGCAACTAAGCGAAATAAAGCCATGGAACGCTCATTTGCCTTCTATCTATGCATTCTGACACTCCAACAATGTGTTTTGCTTCAATTTGACTCATTTGACAAAGGTGCGTATTCCTGGAGTGAATATGCAGTTCTACTCAAGAGTAAGCAACTAAGCGAAATAAAGCCATGGAACGCTTATTTGCCTTCTATCTATGCATTCTGACACTCCAACAATGTGTTTTGCTTCAATTTGACTCATTTGACAAAGGTGCGTATTCCTGGAGTGAATATGCAGTTCTACTCAAGAGTAAGCAACTAAGCGAAATAAAGCCATGGAACGCTCATTTGCCTTCTATCTATGCATTCTGACACTCCAACAATGTGTTTTGCTTCAATTTGACTCATTTGACAAAGGTGCGTATTCCTGGAGTGAATATGCAGTTCTACTCAAGAGTAAGCAACTAAGCGAAATAAAGCCATGGAACGCTTATTTGCCATCTATCTATGCATTCTGACACTCCAACAATGTGTTTTGCTTCAATTTGACTCATTTTACAAATGTGCTTATTCCTGGAGTGAATATGCAGTTCTACTCAAGAGTAAGCAACTAAGCGAAATAAAGCCATGGAACGCTTATTTGCCTTCTATCTATGCATTCTGACACTCCAACAATGTGCTTTGCTTCAATTTGACTCATTTGACAAAGGTGCGTATTCCTGGAGTGAATATGCAGTTCTACTCAAGAGTAAGCAACTAAGCGAAATAAAGCCATGGAACGCTCATTTGCCTTCTATCTATGCATTCTGACACTCCAACAATGTGTTTTGCTTCAATTTGACTCATTTGACAAAGGTGCGTATTCCTGGAGTGAATATGCAGTTCTACTCAAGAGTAAGCAACTAAGCGAAATAAAGCCATGGAACGCTTATTTGCCTTCTATCTATGCATTCTGACACTCCAACAATGTGTTCTGCTTCAATTTGACTCATTTGACAAAGGTGTTTATTCCTGGAGTGAATATGCAGTTCTACTCAAGAGTAAGCAACTAAGCGAAATAAAGCCATGGAACGCTTATTTGCCTTCTATCTATGCATTCTGACACTCCAACAATGTGTTCTGCTTCAATTTGACTCATTTGACAAATGTGCTTATTCCTGGAGTGAATATGCAGTTCTACTCAAGAGTAAGCAACTAAGCGAAATAAAGCCATGGAACGCTCATTTGCCTTCTATCTATGCATTCTGACACTCCAACAATGTGTTTTGCTTCAATTTGACTCATTTGACAAAGGTGCGTATTCCTGGAGTGAATATGCAGTTCTACTCAAGAGTAAGCAACTAAGCGAAATAAAGCCATGGAACGCTTATTTGCCTTCTATCTATGCATTCTGACACTCCAACAATGTGTTCTGCTTCAATTTGACTCATTTGACAAATGTGCTTATTCCTGGAGTGAATATGCAGTTCTACTCAAGAGTAAGCAACTAAGCGAAATAAAGCCATGGAACGCTTATTTGCCTTCTATCCATGCATTCTGACACTCCAACAATGTGTTCTGCTTCAATTTGACTCATTTGACAAATGTGCTTGTTCCTGGAGTGAATATACAGTTCTACTCAAGAGTAAGCAACTAAGCGAAATAAAGCCATGGAACGCTTATTTGCCTTCTATCTATGCATTCTGACACTCCAACAATGTGTTTTGCTTCAATTTGACTCATTTGACAAAGGTGCGTATTCCTGGAGTGAATATGCAGTTCTACTCAAGAGTAAGCAACTAAGCGAAATAAAGCCATGGATCGCTCATTTGACTTCTATCTAATGCATTCTGACACTCCAACAATGTGTTTTGCTTCAATTTGACTCATTTGACAAAGGTGTTTATTCCTGGAGTGAATATGCAGTTCTACTCAAGAGTAAGCAACTAAGCGAAATAAAGCCATGGAACGCTTATTTGCCTTCTATCTATGCATTCTGACACTCCAACAATGTGTTCTGCTTCAATTTGACTCATTTGACAAATGTGCTTATTCCTGGAGTGAATATGCAGTTCTACTCAAGAGTAAGCAACTAAGCGAAATAAAGCCATGGAACGCTCATTTGCCTTCTATCTATGCATTCTGACACTCCAACAATGTGTTTTGCTTCAATTTGACTCATTTGACAAAGGTGCGTATTCCTGGAGTGAATATGCAGTTCTACTCAAGAGTAAGCAACTAAGCGAAATAAAGCCATGGAACGCTTATTTGCCTTCTATCTATGCATTCTGACACTCCAACAATGTGTTCTGCTTCAATTTGACTCATTTGACAAATGTGCTTATTCCTGGAGTGAATATGCAGTTCTACTCAAGAGTAAGCAACTAAGCGAAATAAAGCCATGGAACGCTTATTTGCCTTCTATCTATGCATTCTGACACTCCAACAATGTGTTCTGCTTCAATTTGACTCATTTGACAAATGTGCTTGTTCCTGGAGTGAATATACAGTTCTACTCAAGAGTAAGCAACTAAGCGAAATAAAGCCATGGAACGCTTATTTGCCTTCTATCTATGCATTCTGACACTCCAACAATGTGTTTTGCTTCAATTTGACTCATTTGACAAAGGTGCGTATTCCTGGAGTGAATATGCAGTTCTACTCAAGAGTAAGCAACTAAGCGAAATAAAGCCATGGAACGCTCATTTGCCTTCTATCTAATGCATTCTGACACTCCAACAATGTGTTTTGCTTCAATTTGACTCATTTGACAAAGGTGCGTATTCCTGGAGTGAATATGCAGTTCTACTCAAGAGTAAGCAACGAAGCGAAATAAAGCCATGGAACGCTTATTTGCCTTCTATCTATGCATTCTGACACTCCAACAATGTGTTCTGCTTCAATTTGACTCATTTGACAAATGTGCTTATTCCTGGAGTGAATATGCAGTTCTACTCAAGAGTAAGCAACGAAGCGAAATAAAGCCATGGAACGCTTATTTGCCTTCTATCTATGCATTCTGACACTCCAACAATGTGTTCTGCTTCAATTTGACTCATTTAACAAATGTGCTTATTCCTGGAGTGAATATGCAGTTCTACTCAAGAGTAAGCAACTAAGCGAAATAAAGCCATGGAACGCTCATTTGCCTTCTATCTATGCATTCTGACACTCCAACAATGTGTTTTGCTTCAATTTGACTCATTTGACAAAGGTGCGTATTCCTGGAGTGAATATGCAGTTCTACTCAAGAGTAAGCAACTAAGCGAAATAAAGCCATGGACCGCTTATTTGCCTTCTATCTATGCATTCTGACACTCCAACAATGTGTTTTGCTTCAATTTGACTCATTTGACAAATGTGTTTATTCCTGGAGTGAATATGCAGTTCTACTCAAGAGTAAGCAACTAAGCGAAATAAAGCCATGGAACGCTTATTTGCCTTCTATCTATGCATTCTGACACTCCAACAATGTGTTTTGCTTCAATTTGACTCATTTGTCAAATGTGCTTATTCCTGGAGTGAATATGCAGTTCTACTCAAGAGTAAGCAACTAAGCGAAATAAAGCCATGGAACGCTTATTTGCCTTCTATCTATGCATTCTGACACTCCAACAATGTGTTTTGCTTCAATTTGACTCATTTGACAAAGTTGCGTATTCCTGGAGTGAATATGCAGTTCTACTCAAGAGTTAGCAACTAAGCGAAATAAAGCCATGGAACGCTCATTTGCCTTCTATCTATGCATTCTGACACTCCAACAATGTGTTTTGCTTCAATTTGACTCATTTGACAAAGGTGCGTATTCCTGGAGTGAATATGCAGTTCTACTCAAGAGTAAGCAACTAAGCGAAATAAAGCCATGGAACGCTTATTTGCCTTCTATCTATGCATTCTGACATTCCAACAATGTGTTTTGCTTCAATTTGACTCATTTGACAAAGGTGCGTATTCCTGGAGTGAATATGCAGTTCTACTCAAGAGTAAGCAACTAAGCGAAATAAAGCCATGGAACGCTTATTTGCCTTCTATCTATGCATTCTGACACTCCAACAATGTGTTTTGCTTCAATTTGACTCATTTGACAAATGTGCTTATTCCTGGAGTGAATATGCAGTTCTACTCAAGAGTAAGCAACTAAGCGAAATAAAGCCATGGAACGCTTATTTGCCTTCTATCTATGCATTCTGACACTCCAACAATGTGTTTTGCTTCAATTTGACTCATTTGACAAAGGTGCGTATTCCTGGAGTGAATATGCAGTTCTACTCAAGAGTAAGCAACTAAGCGAAATAAAGCCATGGAACGCTCATTTGCCTTCTATCTATGCATTCTGACACTCCAACAATGTGTTTTGCTTCAATTTGACTCATTTGACAAAGGTGCGTATTCCTGGAGTGAATATGCAGTTCTACTCAAGAGTAAGCAACTAAGCGAAATAAAGCCATGGAACGCTTATTTGCCATCTATCTATGCATTCTGACACTCCAACAATGTGTTTTGCTTCAATTTGACTCATTTTACAAATGTGCTTATTCCTGGAGTGAATATGCAGTTCTACTCAAGAGTAAGCAACTAAGCGAAATAAAGCCATGGAACGCTTATTTGCCTTCTATCTATGCATTCTGACACTCCAACAATGTGCTTTGCTTCAATTTGACTCATTTGACAAAGGTGCGTATTCCTGGAGTGAATATGCAGTTCTACTCAAGAGTAAGCAACTAAGCGAAATAAAGCCATGGAACGCTCATTTGCCTTCTATCTATGCATTCTGACACTCCAACAATGTGTTTTGCTTCAATTTGACTCATTTGACAAAGGTGCGTATTCCTGGAGTGAATATGCAGTTCTACTCAAGAGTAAGCAACTAAGCGAAATAAAGCCATGGAACGCTTATTTGCCTTCTATCTATGCATTCTGACACTCCAACAATGTGTTCTGCTTCAATTTGACTCATTTGACAAAGGTGTTTATTCCTGGAGTGAATATGCAGTTCTACTCAAGAGTAAGCAACTAAGCGAAATAAAGCCATGGAACGCTTATTTGCCTTCTATCTATGCATTCTGACACTCCAACAATGTGTTCTGCTTCAATTTGACTCATTTGACAAATGTGCTTATTCCTGGAGTGAATATGCAGTTCTACTCAAGAGTAAGCAACTAAGCGAAATAAAGCCATGGAACGCTCATTTGCCTTCTATCTATGCATTCTGACACTCCAACAATGTGTTTTGCTTCAATTTGACTCATTTGACAAAGGTGCGTATTCCTGGAGTGAATATGCAGTTCTACTCAAGAGTAAGCAACTAAGCGAAATAAAGCCATGGAACGCTTATTTGCCTTCTATCTATGCATTCTGACACTCCAACAATGTGTTCTGCTTCAATTTGACTCATTTGACAAATGTGCTTATTCCTGGAGTGAATATGCAGTTCTACTCAAGAGTAAGCAACTAAGCGAAATAAAGCCATGGAACGCTTATTTGCCTTCTATCCATGCATTCTGACACTCCAACAATGTGTTCTGCTTCAATTTGACTCATTTGACAAATGTGCTTGTTCCTGGAGTGAATATACAGTTCTACTCAAGAGTAAGCAACTAAGCGAAATAAAGCCATGGAACGCTTATTTGCCTTCTATCTATGCATTCTGACACTCCAACAATGTGTTTTGCTTCAATTTGACTCATTTGACAAAGGTGCGTATTCCTGGAGTGAATATGCAGTTCTACTCAAGAGTAAGCAACTAAGCGAAATAAAGCCATGGATCGCTCATTTGACTTCTATCTAATGCATTCTGACACTCCAACAATGTGTTTTGCTTCAATTTGACTCATTTGACAAAGGTGCGTATTCCTGGAGTGAATATGCAGTTCTACTCAAGAGTAAGCAACGAAGCGAAATAAAGCCATGGAACGCTTATTTGCCTTCTATCTATGCATTCTGACACTCCAACAATGTGTTTTGCTTCAATTTGACTCATTTGACAAAGGTGCGTATTCCTGGAGTGAATATGCAGTTCTACTCAAGAGTAAGCAACTAAGCGAAATAAAGCCATGGAACGCTTATTTGCCTTCTATCTATGCATTCTGACACTCCAACAATGTGCTTTGCTTCAATTTGACTCATTTGACAAAGGTGCGTATTCCTGGAGTGAATATGCAGTTCTACTCAAGAGTAAGCAACTAAGCGAAATAAAGCCATGGAACGCTCATTTGCCTTCTATCTATGCATTCTGACGCTCCAACAATGTGTTTTGCTTCAATTTGACTCATTTGACAAAGGTGCGTATTCCTGGAGTGAATATGCAGTTCTACTCAAGAGTAAGCAACTAAGCGAAATAAAGCCATGGAACGCTTATTTGCCTTCTATCTATGCATTCTGACACTCCAACAATGTGTTCTGCTTCAATTTGACTCATTTGACAAAGGTGTTTATTCCTGGAGTGAATATGCAGTTCTACTCAAGAGTAAGCAACTAAGCGAAATAAAGCCATGGAACGCTTATTTGCCTTCTATCTATGCATTCTGACACTCCAACAATGTGTTCTGCTTCAATTTGACTCATTTGACAAATGTGCTTATTCCTGGAGTGAATATGCAGTTCTACTCAAGAGTAAGCAACTAAGCGAAATAAAGCCATGGAACGCTCATTTGCCTTCTATCTATGCATTCTGACACTCCAACAATGTGTTTTGCTTCAATTTGACTCATTTGACAAAGGTGCGTATTCCTGGAGTGAATATGCAGTTCTACTCAAGAGTAAGCAACTAAGCGAAATAAAGCCATGGAACGCTTATTTGCCTTCTATCTATGCATTCTGACACTCCAACAATGTGTTCTGCTTCAATTTGACTCATTTGACAAATGTGCTTATTCCTGGAGTGAATATGCAGTTCTACTCAAGAGTAAGCAACTAAGCGAAATAAAGCCATGGAACGCTTATTTGCCTTCTATCTATGCATTCTGACACTCCAACAATGTGTTCTGCTTCAATTTGACTCATTTGACAAATGTGCTTGTTCCTGGAGTGAATATACAGTTCTACTCAAGAGTAAGCAACTAAGCGAAATAAAGCCATGGAACGCTTATTTGCCTTCTATCTATGCATTCTGACACTCCAACAATGTGTTTTGCTTCAATTTGACTCATTTGACAAAGGTGCGTATTCCTGGAGTGAATATGCAGTTCTACTCAAGAGTAAGCAACTAAGCGAAATAAAGCCATGGATCGCTCATTTGACTTCTATCTAATGCATTCTGACACTCCAACAATGTGTTTTGCTTCAATTTGACTCATTTGACAAAGGTGCGTATTCCTGGAGTGAATATGCAGTTCTACTCAAGAGTAAGCAACGAAGCGAAATAAAGCCATGGAACGCTTATTTGCCTTCTATCTATGCATTCTGACACTCCAACAATGTGTTCTGCTTCAATTTGACTCATTTGACAAATGTGCTTATTCCTGGAGTGAATATGCAGTTCTACTCAAGAGTAAGCAACTAAGCGAAATAAAGCCATGGAACGCTTATTTGCCTTCTATCTATGCATTCTGACACTCCAACAATGTGTTCTGCTTCAATTTGACTCATTTAACAAATGTGCTTATTCCTGGAGTGAATATGCAGTTCTACTCAAGAGTAAGCAACTAAGCGAAATAAAGCCATGGAACGCTCATTTGCCTTCTATCTATGCATTCTGACACTCCAACAATGTGTTTTGCTTCAATTTGACTCATTTGACAAAGGTGCGTATTCCTGGAGTGAATATGCAGTTCTACTCAAGAGTAAGCAACTAAGCGAAATAAAGCCATGGACCGCTTATTTGCCTTCTATCTATGCATTCTGACACTCCAACAATGTGTTTTGCTTCAATTTGACTCATTTGACAAATGTGTTTATTCCTGGAGTGAATATGCAGTTCTACTCAAGAGTAAGCAACTAAGCGAAATAAAGCCATGGAACGCTTATTTGCCTTCTATCTATGCATTCTGACACTCCAACAATGTGTTTTGCTTCAATTTGACTCATTTGACAAATGTGCTTATTCCTGGAGTGAATATGCAGTTCTACTCAAGAGTAAGCAACTAAGCGAAATAAAGCCATGGAACGCTTATTTGCCTTCTATCTATGCATTCTGACACTCCAACAATGTGTTTTGCTTCAATTTGACTCATTTGACAAAGGTGCGTATTCCTGGAGTGAATATGCAGTTCTACTCAAGAGTTAGCAACTAAGCGAAATAAAGCCATGGAACGCTCATTTGCCTTCTATCTATGCATTCTGACACTCCAACAATGTGTTTTGCTTCAATTTGACTCATTTGACAAAGGTGCGTATTCCTGGAGTGAATATGCAGTTCTACTCAAGAGTAAGCAACTAAGCGAAATAAAGCCATGGAACGCTTATTTGCCTTCTATCTATGCATTCTGACATTCCAACAATGTGTTTTGCTTCAATTTGACTCATTTGACAAAGGTGCGTATTCCTGGAGTGAATATGCAGTTCTACTCAAGAGTAAGCAACTAAGCGAAATAAAGCCATGGAACGCTTATTTGCCTTCTATCTATGCATTCTGACACTCCAACAATGTGTTTTGCTTCAATTTGACTCATTTGACAAATGTGTTTATTCCTGGAGTGAATATGCAGTTCTACTCAAGAGTAAGCAACTAAGCGAAATAAAGCCATGGAACGCTTATTTGCCTTCTATCTATGCATTCTGACACTCCAACAATGTGTTTTGCTTCAATTTGACTCATTTGACAAAGGTGCGTATTCCTGGAGTGAATATGCAGTTCTACTCAAGAGTAAGCAACTAAGCGAAATAAAGCCATGGAACGCTTATTTGCCTTCTATCTATGCATTCTGACACTCCAACAATGTGTTTTGCTTCAATTTGACTCATTTGACAAATGTGTTTATTCCTGGAGTGAATATGCAGTTCTACTCAAGAGTAAGCAACTAAGCGAAATAAAGCCATGGAACGCTTATTTGCCTTCTATCTATGCATTCTGACACTCCAACAATGTGTTTTGCTTCAATTTGACTCATTTGACAAATGTGCTTATTCCTGGAGTGAATATGCAGTTCTACTCAAGAGTAAGCAACTAAGCGAAATAAAGCCATGGAACGCTTATTTGCCTTCTATCTATGCATTCTGACACTCCAACAATGTGTTTTGCTTCAATTTGACTCATTTGACAAAGGTGCGTATTCCTGGAGTGAATATGCAGTTCTACTCAAGAGTAAGCAACTAAGCGAAATAAAGCCATGGAACGCTCATTTGCCTTCTATCTATGCATTCTGACACTCCAACAATGTGTTTTGCTTCAATTTGACTCATTTGACAAAGGTGCGTATTCCTGGAGTGAATATGCAGTTCTACTCAAGAGTAAGCAACTAAGCGAAATAAAGCCATGGAACGCTTATTTGCCATCTATCTATGCATTCTGACACTCCAACAATGTGTTTTGCTTCAATTTGACTCATTTTACAAATGTGCTTATTCCTGGAGTGAATATGCAGTTCTACTCAAGAGTAAGCAACTAAGCGAAATAAAGCCATGGAACGCTTATTTGCCTTCTATCTATGCATTCTGACACTCCAACAATGTGCTTTGCTTCAATTTGACTCATTTGACAAAGGTGCGTATTCCTGGAGTGAATATGCAGTTCTACTCAAGAGTAAGCAACTAAGCGAAATAAAGCCATGGAACGCTCATTTGCCTTCTATCTATGCATTCTGACACTCCAACAATGTGTTTTGCTTCAATTTGACTCATTTGACAAATGTGCTTATTCCTGGAGTGAATATGCAGTTCTACTCAAGAGTAAGCAACTAAGCGAAATAAAGCCATGGAACGCTTATTTGCCTTCTATCTATGCATTCTGACACTCCAACAATGTGTTTTGCTTCAATTTGACTCATTTGACAAAGGTGCGTATTCCTGGAGTGAATATGCAGTTCTACTCAAGAGTAAGCAACTAAGCGAAATAAAGCCATGGAACGCTCATTTGCCTTCTATCTATGCATTCTGACACTCCAACAATGTGTTTTGCTTCAATTTGACTCATTTGACAAAGGTGCGTATTCCTGGAGTGAATATGCAGTTCTACTCAAGAGTAAGCAACTAAGCGAAATAAAGCCATGGAACGCTTATTTGCCATCTATCTATGCATTCTGACACTCCAACAATGTGTTTTGCTTCAATTTGACTCATTTTACAAATGTGCTTATTCCTGGAGTGAATATGCAGTTCTACTCAAGAGTAAGCAACTAAGCGAAATAAAGCCATGGAACGCTTATTTGCCTTCTATCTATGCATTCTGACACTCCAACAATGTGCTTTGCTTCAATTTGACTCATTTGACAAAGGTGCGTATTCCTGGAGTGAATATGCAGTTCTACTCAAGAGTAAGCAACTAAGCGAAATAAAGCCATGGAACGCTCATTTGCCTTCTATCTATGCATTCTGACACTCCAACAATGTGTTTTGCTTCAATTTGACTCATTTGACAAAGGTGCGTATTCCTGGAGTGAATATGCAGTTCTACTCAAGAGTAAGCAACTAAGCGAAATAAAGCCATGCAACGCTTATTTGCCTTCTATCTATGCATTCTGACACTCCAACAATGTGTTCTGCTTCAATTTGACTCATTTGACAAAGGTGTTTATTCCTGGAGTGAATATGCAGTTCTACTCAAGAGTAAGCAACTAAGCGAAATAAAGCCATGGAACGCTTATTTGCCTTCTATCTATGCATTCTGACACTCCAACAATGTGTTCTGCTTCAATTTGACTCATTTGACAAATGTGCTTATTCCTGGAGTGAATATGCAGTTCTACTCAAGAGTAAGCAACTAAGCGAAATAAAGCCATGGAACGCTCATTTGCCTTCTATCTATGCATTCTGACACTCCAACAATGTGTTTTGCTTCAATTTGACTCATTTGACAAAGGTGCGTATTCCTGGAGTGAATATGCAGTTCTACTCAAGAGTAAGCAACTAAGCGAAATAAAGCCATGGAACGCTTATTTGCCTTCTATCTATGCATTCTGACACTCCAACAATGTGTTCTGCTTCAATTTGACTCATTTGACAAATGTGCTTATTCCTGGAGTGAATATGCAGTTCTACTCAAGAGTAAGCAACTAAGCGAAATAAAGCCATGGAACGCTTATTTGCCTTCTATCTATGCATTCTGACACTCCAACAATGTGTTCTGCTTCAATTTGACTCATTTGACAAATGTGCTTGTTCCTGGAGTGAATATACAGTTCTACTCAAGAGTAAGCAACTAAGCGAAATAAAGCCATGGAACGCTTATTTGCCTTCTATCTATGCATTCTGACACTCCAACAATGTGTTTTGCTTCAATTTGACTCATTTGACAAAGGTGCGTATTCCTGGAGTGAATATGCAGTTCTACTCAAGAGTAAGCAACTAAGCGAAATAAAGCCATGGATCGCTCATTTGACTTCTATCTAATGCATTCTGACACTCCAACAATGTGTTTTGCTTCAATTTGACTCATTTGACAAAGGTGCGTATTCCTGGAGTGAATATGCAGTTCTACTCAAGAGTAAGCAACGAAGCGAAATAAAGCCATGGAACGCTTATTTGCCTTCTATCTATGCATTCTGACACTCCAACAATGTGTTCTGCTTCAATTTGACTCATTTGACAAATGTGCTTATTCCTGGAGTGAATATGCAGTTCTACTCAAGAGTAAGCAACAAAGCGAAATAAAGCCATGGAACGCTTATTTGCCTTCTATCTATGCATTCTGACACTCCAACAATGTGTTCTGCTTCAATTTGACTCATTTGACAAATGTGCTTATTCCTGGAGTGAATATGCAGTTCTACTCAAGAGTAAGCAACTAAGCGAAATAAAGCCATGGAACGCTCATTTGCCTTCTATCTATGCATTCTGACACTCCAACAATGTGTTTTGCTTCAATTTGACTCATTTGACAAAGGTGCGTATTCCTGGAGTGAATATGCAGTTCTACTCAAGAGTAAGCAACTAAGCGAAATAAAGCCATGGAACGCTTATTTGCCTTCTATCTATGCATTCTGACACTCCAACAATGTGTTTTGCTTCAATTTGACTCATTTGACAAAGGTGCGTATTCCTGGAGTGAATATGCAGTTCTACTCAAGAGTAAGCAACTAAGCGAAATAAAGCCATGGAACGCTTATTTGCCATCTATCTATGCATTCTGACACTCCAACAATGTGTTTTGCTTCAATTTGACTCATTTTACAAATGTGCTTATTCCTGGAGTGAATATGCAGTTCTACTCAAGAGTAAGCAACTAAGCGAAATAAAGCCATGGAACGCTTATTTGCCTTCTATCTATGCATTCTGACACTCCAACAATGTGCTTTGCTTCAATTTGACTCATTTGACAAATGTGTTTATTCCTGGAGTGAATATGCAGTTCTACTCAAGAGTAAGCAACTAAGCGAAATAAAGCCATGGAACGCTTATTTGCCTTCTATCTATGCATTCTGACACTCCAACAATGTGTTTTGCTTCAATTTGACTCATTTGACAAATGTGCTTATTCCTGGAGTGAATATGCAGTTCTACTCAAGAGTAAGCAACTAAGCGAAATAAAGCCATGGAACGCTTATTTGCCTTCTATCTATGCATTCTGACACTCCAACAATGTGTTTTGCTTCAATTTGACTCATTTGACAAAGGTGCGTATTCCTGGAGTGAATATGCAGTTCTACTCAAGAGTTAGCAACTAAGCGAAATAAAGCCATGGAACGCTCATTTGCCTTCTATCTATGCATTCTGACACTCCAACAATGTGTTTCGCTTCAATTTGACTCATTTGACAAAGGTGCGTATTCCTGGAGTGAATATGCAGTTCTACTCAAGAGTAAGCAACTAAGCGAAATAAAGCCATGGAACGCTTATTTGCCTTCTATCTATGCATTCTGACACTCCAACAATGTGTTTTGCTTCAATTTGACTCATTTGACAAATGTGTTTATTCCTGGAGTGAATATGCAGTTCTACTCAAGAGTAAGCAACTACGCGAAATAAAGCCATGGAACGCTTATTTGCCTTCTATCTATGCATTCTGACACTCCAACAATGTGTTTTGCTTCAATTTGACTCATTTGACAAATGTGCTTATTCCTGGAGTGAATATGCAGTTCTACTCAAGAGTAAGCAACTAAGCGAAATAAAGCCATGGAACGCTTATTTGCCTTCTATCTATGCATTCTGACACTCCAACAATGTGTTTTGCTTCAATTTGACTCATTTGACAAATGTGATTATTCCTGGAGTGAATATGCAGTTCTACTCAAGAGTAAGCAACTAAGCGAAATAAAGCCATGGAACGCTTATTTGCCTTCTATCTATGCATTCTGACATTCCAACAATGTGTTTTGCTTCAATTTGACTCATTTGACAAAGGTGCGTATTCCTGGAGTGAATATGTAGTTCTACTCAAGAGTAAGCAACTAAGCGAAATAAAGCCATGGAACGCTTATTTGCCTTCTATCTATGCATTCTGACACTCCAACAATGTGTTTTGCTTCAATTTGACTCATTTGACAAATGTGTTTATTCCTGGAGTGAATATGCAGTTCTACTCAAGAGTAAGCAACTAAGCGAAATAAAGCCATGGAACGCTTATTTGCCTTCTATCTATGCATTCTGACACTCCAACAATGTGTTTTGCTTCAATTTGACTCATTTGACAAAGGTGCGTATTCCTGGAGTGAATATGCAGTTCTACTCAAGAGTAAGCAACTAAGCGAAATAAAGCCATGGAACGCTTATTTGCCTTCTATCTATGCATTCTGACACTCCAACAATGTGTTTTGCTTCAATTTGACTCATTTGACAAATGTGTTTATTCCTGGAGTGAATATGCAGTTCTACTCAAGAGTAAGCAACTAAGCGAAATAAAGCCATGGAACGCTTATTTGCCTTCTATCTATGCATTCTGACACTCCAACAATGTGTTCTGCTTCAATTTGACTCATTTGACAAATGTGCTTATTCCTGGAGTGAACATGCAGTTCTACTCAAGAGTAAGCAACTAAGCGAAATAAAGCCATGGAACGCTTATTTGCCTTCTATCTATGCATTCTGACATTCCAACAATGTGTTTTGCTTCAATTTGACTCATTTGACAAAGGTGCGTATTCCTGGAGTGAATATGCAGTTCTACTCAAGAGTAAGCAACTAAGCGAAATAAAGCCATGGAACGCTTATTTGCCTTCTATCTATGCATTCTGACACTCCAACAATGTGTTTTGCTTCAATTTGACTCATTTGACAAATGTGCTTATTCCTGGAGTGAATATGCAGTTCTACTCAAGAGTAAGCAACTAAGCGAAATAAAGCCATGGAACGCTTATTTGCCTTCTATCTATGCATTCTGACACTCCAACAATGTGTTTTGCTTCAATTTGACTCATTTGACAAAGGTGCGTATTCCTGGAGTGAATATGCAGTTCTACTCAAGAGTAAGCAACTAAGCGAAATAAAGCCATGGAACGCTCATTTGCCTTCTATCTATGCATTCTGACACTCCAACAATGTGTTTTGCTTCAATTTGACTCATTTGACAAAGGTGCGTATTCCTGGAGTGAATATGCAGTTCTACTCAAGAGTAAGCAACTAAGCGAAATAAAGCCATGGAACGCTTATTTGCCATCTATCTATGCATTCTGACACTCCAACAATGTGTTTTGCTTCAATTTGACTCATTTTACAAATGTGCTTATTCCTGGAGTGAATATGCAGTTCTACTCAAGAGTAAGCAACTAAGCGAAATAAAGCCATGGAACGCTTATTTGCCTTCTATCTATGCATTCTGACACTCCAACAATGTGCTTTGCTTCAATTTGACTCATTTGACAAAGGTGCGTATTCCTGGAGTGAATATGCAGTTCTACTCAAGAGTAAGCAACTAAGCGAAATAAAGCCATGGAACGCTCATTTGCCTTCTATCTATGCATTCTGACACTCCAACAATGTGTTTTGCTTCAATTTGACTCATTTGACAAAGGTGCGTATTCCTGGAGTGAATATGCAGTTCTACTCAAGAGTAAGCAACTAAGCGAAATAAAGCCATGGAACGCTTATTTGCCTTCTATCTATGCATTCTGACACTCCAACAATGTGTTCTGCTTCAATTTGACTCATTTAACAAATGTGCTTATTCCTGGAGTGAATATGCAGTTCTACTCAAGAGTAAGCAACTAAGCGAAATAAAGCCATGGAACGCTCATTTGCCTTCTATCTATGCATTCTGACACTCCAACAATGTGTTTTGCTTCAATTTGACTCATTTGACAAAGGTGCGTATTCCTGGAGTGAATATGCAGTTCTACTCAAGAGTAAGCAACTAAGCGAAATAAAGCCATGGACCGCTTATTTGCCTTCTATCTATGCATTCTGACACTCCAACAATGTGTTTTGCTTCAATTTGACTCATTTGACAAATGTGTTTATTCCTGGAGTGAATATGCAGTTCTACTCAAGAGTAAGCAACTAAGCGAAATAAAGCCATGGAACGCTTATTTGCCTTCTATCTATGCATTCTGACACTCCAACAATGTGTTTTGCTTCAATTTGACTCATTTGACAAATGTGCTTATTCCTGGAGTGAATATGCAGTTCTACTCAAGAGTAAGCAACTAAGCGAAATAAAGCCATGGAACGCTTATTTGCCTTCTATCTATGCATTCTGACACTCCAACAATGTGTTTTGCTTCAATTTGACTCATTTAACAAAGGTGCGTATTCCTGGAGTGAATATGCAGTTCTACTCAAGAGTTAGCAACTAAGCGAAATAAAGCCATGGAACGCTCATTTGCCTTCTATCTATGCATTCTGACACTCCAACAATGTGTTTCGCTTCAATTTGACTCATTTGACAAAGGTGCGTATTCCTGGAGTGAATATGCAGTTCTACTCAAGAGTAAGCAACTAAGCGAAATAAAGCCATGGAACGCTTATTTGCCTTCTATCTATGCATTCTGACACTCCAACAATGTGTTTTGCTTCAATTTGACTCATTTGACAAATGTGTTTATTCCTGGAGTGAATATGCAGTTCTACTCAAGAGTAAGCAACTACGCGAAATAAAGCCATGGAACGCTTATTTGCCTTCTATCTATGCATTCTGACACTCCAACAATGTGTTTTGCTTCAATTTGACTCATTTGACAAATGTGCTTATTCCTGGAGTGAATATGCAGTTCTACTCAAGAGTAAGCAACTAAGCGAAATAAAGCCATGGAACGCTTATTTGCCTTCTATCTATGCATTCTGACACTCCAACAATGTGTTTTGCTTCAATTTGACTCATTTGACAAATGTGATTATTCCTGGAGTGAATATGCAGTTCTACTCAAGAGTAAGCAACTAAGCGAAATAAAGCCATGGAACGCTTATTTGCCTTCTATCTATGCATTCTGACATTCCAACAATGTGTTTTGCTTCAATTTGACTCATTTGACAAAGGTGCGTATTCCTGGAGTGAATATGTAGTTCTACTCAAGAGTAAGCAACTAAGCGAAATAAAGCCATGGAACGCTTATTTGCCTTCTATCTATGCATTCTGACACTCCAACAATGTGTTTTGCTTCAATTTGACTCATTTGACAAATGTGTTTATTCCTGGAGTGAATATGCAGTTCTACTCAAGAGTAAGCAACTAAGCGAAATAAAGCCATGGAACGCTTATTTGCCTTCTATCTATGCATTCTGACACTCCAACAATGTGTTTTGCTTCAATTTGACTCATTTGACAAAGGTGCGTATTCCTGGAGTGAATATGCAGTTCTACTCAAGAGTAAGCAACTAAGCGAAATAAAGCCATGGAACGCTTATTTGCCTTCTATCTATGCATTCTGACACTCCAACAATGTGTTTTGCTTCAATTTGACTCATTTGACAAATGTGTTTATTCCTGGAGTGAATATGCAGTTCTACTCAAGAGTAAGCAACTAAGCGAAATAAAGCCATGGAACGCTTATTTGCCTTCTATCTATGCATTCTGACACTCCAACAATGTGTTCTGCTTCAATTTGACTCATTTGACAAATGTGCTTATTCCTGGAGTGAATATGCAGTTCTACTCAAGAGTAAGCAACTAAGCGAAATAAAGCCATGGAACGCTTATTTGCCTTCTATCTATGCATTCTGACACTCCAACAATGTGTTCTGCTTCAATTTGACTCATTTAACAAATGTGCTTATTCCTGGAGTGAATATGCAGTTCTACTCAAGAGTAAGCAACTAAGCGAAATAAAGCCATGGAACGCTTATTTGCCTTCTATCTATGCATTCTGACACTCCAACAATGTGTTTTGCTTCAATTTGACTCATTTGACAAATGTGTTTATTCCTGGAGTGAATATGCAGTTCTACTCAAGAGTAAGCAACTACGCGAAATAAAGCCATGGAACGCTTATTTGCCTTCTATCTATGCATTCTGACACTCCAACAATGTGTTTTGCTTCAATTTGACTCATTTGACAAATGTGCTTATTCCTGGAGTGAATATGCAGTTCTACTCAAGAGTAAGCAACTAAGCGAAATAAAGCCATGGAACGCTTATTTGCCTTCTATCTATGCATTCTGACACTCCAACAATGTGTTTTGCTTCAATTTGACTCATTTGACAAATGTGATTATTCCTGGAGTGAATATGCAGTTCTACTCAAGAGTAAGCAACTAAGCGAAATAAAGCCATGGAACGCTTATTTGCCTTCTATCTATGCATTCTGACATTCCAACAATGTGTTTTGCTTCAATTTGACTCATTTGACAAAGGTGCGTATTCCTGGAGTGAATATGTAGTTCTACTCAAGAGTAAGCAACTAACCGAAATAAAGCCATGGAACGCTTATTTGCCTTCTATCTATGCATTCTGACACTCCAACAATGTGTTTTGCTTCAATTTGACTCATTTGACAAATGTGTTTATTCCTGGAGTGAATATGCAGTTCTACTCAAGAGTAAGCAACTAAGCGAAATAAAGCCATGGAACGCTTATTTGCCTTCTATCTATGCATTCTGACACTCCAACAATGTGTTTTGCTTCAATTTGACTCATTTGACAAAGGTGCGTATTCCTGGAGTGAATATGCAGTTCTACTCAAGAGTAAGCAACTAAGCGAAATAAAGCCATGGAACGCTTATTTGCCTTCTATCTATGCATTCTGACACTCCAACAATGTGTTTTGCTTCAATTTGACTCATTTGACAAATGTGTTTATTCCTGGAGTGAATATGCAGTTCTACTCAAGAGTAAGCAACTAAGCGAAATAAAGCCATGGAACGCTTATTTGCCTTCTATCTATGCATTCTGACACTCCAACAATGTGTTCTGCTTCAATTTGACTCATTTGACAAATGTGCTTATTCCTGGAGTGAATATGCAGTTCTACTCAAGAGTAAGCAACTAAGCGAAATAAAGCCATGGAACGCTTATTTGCCTTCTATCTATGCATTCTGACACTCCAACAATGTGTTCTGCTTCAATTTGACTCATTTAACAAATGTGCTTATTCCTGGAGTGAATATGCAGTTCTACTCAAGAGTAAGCAACTAAGCGAAATAAAGCCATGGAACGCTCATTTGCCTTCTATCTATGCATTCTGACACTCCAACAATGTGTTTTGCTTCAATTTGACTCATTTGACAAAGGTGCGTATTCCTGGAGTGAATATGCAGTTCTACTCAAGAGTAAGCAACTAAGCGAAATAAAGCCATGGACCGCTTATTTGCCTTCTATCTATGCATTCTGACACTCCAACAATGTGTTTTGCTTCAATTTGACTCATTTGACAAATGTGTTTATTCCTGGAGTGAATATGCAGTTCTACTCAAGAGTAAGCAACTAAGCGAAATAAAGCCATGGAACGCTTATTTGCCTTCTATCTATGCATTCTGACACTCCAACAATGTGTTTTGCTTCAATTTGACTCATTTGACAAATGTGCTTATTCCTGGAGTGAATATGCAGTTCTACTCAAGAGTAAGCAACTAAGCGAAATAAAGCCATGGAACGCTTATTTGCCTTCTATCTATGCATTCTGACACTCCAACAATGTGTTTTGCTTCAATTTGACTCATTTGACAAAGGTGCGTATTCCTGGAGTGAATATGCAGTTCTACTCAAGAGTTAGCAACTAAGCGAAATAAAGCCATGGAACGCTCATTTGCCTTCTATCTATGCATTCTGACACTCCAACAATGTGTTTTGCTTCAATTTGACTCATTTGACAAAGGTGCGTATTCCTGGAGTGAATATGCAGTTCTACTCAAGAGTAAGCAACTAAGCGAAATAAAGCCATGGAACGCTTATTTGCCTTCTATCTATGCATTCTGACATTCCAACAATGTGTTTTGCTTCAATTTGACTCATTTGACAAAGGTGCGTATTCCTGGAGTGAATATGCAGTTCTACTCAAGAGTAAGCAACTAAGCGAAATAAAGCCATGGAACGCTTATTTGCCTTCTATCTATGCATTCTGACACTCCAACAATGTGTTTTGCTTCAATTTGACTCATTTGACAAATGTGTTTATTCCTGGAGTGAATATGCAGTTCTACTCAAGAGTAAGCAACTAAGCGAAATAAAGCCATGGAACGCTTATTTGCCTTCTATCTATGCATTCTGACACTCCAACAATGTGTTTTGCTTCAATTTGACTCATTTGACAAAGGTGCGTATTCCTGGAGTGAATATGCAGTTCTACTCAAGAGTAAGCAACTAAGCGAAATAAAGCCATGGAACGCTTATTTGCCTTCTATCTATGCATTCTGACACTCCAACAATGTGTTTTGCTTCAATTTGACTCATTTGACAAATGTGTTTATTCCTGGAGTGAATATGCAGTTCTACTCAAGAGTAAGCAACTAAGCGAAATAAAGCCATGGAACGCTTATTTGCCTTCTATCTATGCATTCTGACACTCCAACAATGTGTTTTGCTTCAATTTGACTCATTTGACAAATGTGCTTATTCCTGGAGTGAATATGCAGTTCTACTCAAGAGTAAGCAACTAAGCGAAATAAAGCCATGGAACGCTTATTTGCCTTCTATCTATGCATTCTGACACTCCAACAATGTGTTTTGCTTCAATTTGACTCATTTGACAAAGGTGCGTATTCCTGGAGTGAATATGCAGTTCTACTCAAGAGTAAGCAACTAAGCGAAATAAAGCCATGGAACGCTCATTTGCCTTCTATCTATGCATTCTGACACTCCAACAATGTGTTTTGCTTCAATTTGACTCATTTGACAAAGGTGCGTATTCCTGGAGTGAATATGCAGTTCTACTCAAGAGTAAGCAACTAAGCGAAATAAAGCCATGGAACGCTTATTTGCCATCTATCTATGCATTCTGACACTCCAACAATGTGTTTTGCTTCAATTTGACTCATTTTACAAATGTGCTTATTCCTGGAGTGAATATGCAGTTCTACTCAAGAGTAAGCAACTAAGCGAAATAAAGCCATGGAACGCTTATTTGCCTTCTATCTATGCATTCTGACACTCCAACAATGTGCTTTGCTTCAATTTGACTCATTTGACAAAGGTGCGTATTCCTGGAGTGAATATGCAGTTCTACTCAAGAGTAAGCAACTAAGCGAAATAAAGCCATGGAACGCTCATTTGCCTTCTATCTATGCATTCTGACACTCCAACAATGTGTTTTGCTTCAATTTGACTCATTTGACAAAGGTGCGTATTCCTGGAGTGAATATGCAGTTCTACTCAAGAGTAAGCAACTAAGCGAAATAAAGCCATGGAACGCTTATTTGCCTTCTATCTATGCATTCTGACACTCCAACAATGTGTTCTGCTTCAATTTGACTCATTTGACAAAGGTGTTTATTCCTGGAGTGAATATGCAGTTCTACTCAAGAGTAAGCAACTAAGCGAAATAAAGCCATGGAACGCTTATTTGCCTTCTATCTATGCATTCTGACACTCCAACAATGTGTTCTGCTTCAATTTGACTCATTTGACAAATGTGCTTATTCCTGGAGTGAATATGCAGTTCTACTCAAGAGTAAGCAACTAAGCGAAATAAAGCCATGGAACGCTCATTTGCCTTCTATCTATGCATTCTGACACTCCAACAATGTGTTTTGCTTCAATTTGACTCATTTGACAAAGGTGCGTATTCCTGGAGTGAATATGCAGTTCTACTCAAGAGTAAGCAACTAAGCGAAATAAAGCCATGGAACGCTTATTTGCCTTCTATCTATGCATTCTGACACTCCAACAATGTGTTCTGCTTCAATTTGACTCATTTGACAAATGTGCTTATTCCTGGAGTGAATATGCAGTTCTACTCAAGAGTAAGCAACTAAGCGAAATAAAGCCATGGAACGCTTATTTGCCTTCTATCTATGCATTCTGACACTCCAACAATGTGTTCTGCTTCAATTTGACTCATTTGACAAATGTGCTTGTTCCTGGAGTGAATATACAGTTCTACTCAAGAGTAAGCAACTAAGCGAAATAAAGCCATGGAACGCTTATTTGCCTTCTATCTATGCATTCTGACACTCCAACAATGTGTTTTGCTTCAATTTGACTCATTTGACAAAGGTGCGTATTCCTGGAGTGAATATGCAGTTCTACTCAAGAGTAAGCAACTAAGCGAAATAAAGCCATGGATCGCTCATTTGACTTCTATCTAATGCATTCTGACACTCCAACAATGTGTTTTGCTTCAATTTGACTCATTTGACAAAGGTGCGTATTCCTGGAGTGAATATGCAGTTCTACTCAAGAGTAAGCAACGAAGCGAAATAAAGCCATGGAACGCTTATTTGCCTTCTATCTATGCATTCTGACACTCCAACAATGTGTTCTGCTTCAATTTGACTCATTTGACAAATGTGCTTATTCCTGGAGTGAATATGCAGTTCTACTCAAGAGTAAGCAACTAAGCGAAATAAAGCCATGGAACGCTTATTTGCCTTCTATCTATGCATTCTGACACTCCAACAATGTGTTCTGCTTCAATTTGACATTTGACAAAGGTGTTTATTCCTGGAGTGAATATGCAGTTCTACTCAAGAGTAAGCAACTAAGCGAAATAAAGCCATGGAACGCTTATTTGCCTTCTATCTATGCATTCTGACACTCCAACAATGTGTTCTGCTTCAATTTGACTCATTTGACAAATGTGCTTATTCCTGGAGTGAATATGCAGTTCTACTCAAGAGTAAGCAACTAAGCGAAATAAAGCCATGGAACGCTCATTTGCCTTCTATCTATGCATTCTGACACTCCAACAATGTGTTTTGCTTCAATTTGACTCATTTGACAAAGGTGCGTATTCCTGGAGTGAATATGCAGTTCTACTCAAGAGTAAGCAACTAAGCGAAATAAAGCCATGGAACGCTTATTTGCCTTCTATCTATGCATTCTGACACTCCAACAATGTGTTCTGCTTCAATTTGACTCATTTGACAAATGTGCTTATTCCTGGAGTGAATATGCAGTTCTACTCAAGAGTAAGCAACTAAGCGAAATAAAGCCATGGAACGCTTATTTGCCTTCTATCTATGCATTCTGACACTCCAACAATGTGTTCTGCTTCAATTTGACTCATTTGACAAATGTGCTTGTTCCTGGAGTGAATATACAGTTCTACTCAAGAGTAAGCAACTAAGCGAAATAAAGCCATGGAACGCTTATTTGCCTTCTATCTATGCATTCTGACACTCCAACAATGTGTTTTGCTTCAATTTGACTCATTTGACAAAGGTGCGTATTCCTGGAGTGAATATGCAGTTCTACTCAAGAGTAAGCAACTAAGCGAAATAAAGCCATGGAACGCTCATTTGCCTTCTATCTAATGCATTCTGACACTCCAACAATGTGTTTTGCTTCAATTTGACTCATTTGACAAAGGTGCGTATTCCTGGAGTGAATATGCAGTTCTACTCAAGAGTAAGCAACGAAGCGAAATAAAGCCATGGAACGCTCATTTGCCTTCTATCTATGCATTCTGACACTCCAACAATGTGTTTTGCTTCAATTTGACTCATTTGACAAAGGTGCGTATTCCTGGAGTGAATATGCAGTTCTACTCAAGAGTAAGCAACTAAGCGAAATAAAGCCATGGAACGCTTATTTGCCTTCTATCTATGCATTCTGACACTCCAACAATGTGTTTTGCTTCAATTTGACTCATTTGACAAATGTGTTTATTCCTGGAGTGAATATGCAGTTCTACTCAAGAGTCAGCAACTAAGCGAAATAAAGCCATGGAACGCTTACTCGCCTTCTATCTATGCATTCTGACACTCCAACAATGTGTTCTGCTTCAATTTGACTCATTTGACAAATGTGCTTATTCCTGGAGTGAATATGCAGTTCTACTCAAGAGTAAGCAACTAAGCGAAATAAAGCCATGGAACGCTTATTTGCCTTCTATCTATGCATTCTGACACTCCAACAATGTGTTCTGCTTCAATTTGACTCATTTAACAAATGTGCTTATTCCTGGAGTGAATATGCAGTTCTACTCAAGAGTAAGCAACTAAGCGAAATAAAGCCATGGAACGCTCATTTGCCTTCTATCTATGCATTCTGACACTCCAACAATGTGTTTTGCTTCAATTTGACTCATTTGACAAAGGTGCGTATTCCTGGAGTGAATATGCAGTTCTACTCAAGAGTAAGCAACTAAGCGAAATAAAGCCATGGACCGCTTATTTGCCTTCTATCTATGCATTCTGACACTCCAACAATGTGTTTTGCTTCAATTTGACTCATTTGACAAATGTGTTTATTCCTGGAGTGAATATGCAGTTCTACTCAAGAGTAAGCAACTAAGCGAAATAAAGCCATGGAACGCTTATTTGCCTTCTATCTATGCATTCTGACACTCCAACAATGTGTTTTGCTTCAATTTGACTCATTTGACAAATGTGCTTATTCCTGGAGTGAATATGCAGTTCTACTCAAGAGTAAGCAACTAAGCGAAATAAAGCCATGGAACGCTTATTTGCCTTCTATCTATGCATTCTGACACTCCAACAATGTGTTTTGCTTCAATTTGACTCATTTGACAAAGGTGCGTATTCCTGGAGTGAATATGCAGTTCTACTCAAGAGTTAGCAACTAAGCGAAATAAAGCCATGGAACGCTCATTTGCCTTCTATCTATGCATTCTGACACTCCAACAATGTGTTTTGCTTCAATTTGACTCATTTGACAAAGGTGCGTATTCCTGGAGTGAATATGCAGTTCTACTCAAGAGTAAGCAACTAAGCGAAATAAAGCCATGGAACGCTTATTTGCCTTCTATCTATGCATTCTGACATTCCAACAATGTGTTTTGCTTCAATTTGACTCATTTGACAAAGGTGCGTATTCCTGGAGTGAATATGCAGTTCTACTCAAGAGTAAGCAACTAAGCGAAATAAAGCCATGGAACGCTTATTTGCCTTCTATCTATGCATTCTGACACTCCAACAATGTGTTTTGCTTCAATTTGACTCATTTGACAAATGTGTTTATTCCTGGAGTGAATATGCAGTTCTACTCAAGAGTAAGCAACTAAGCGAAATAAAGCCATGGAACGCTTATTTGCCTTCTATCTATGCATTCTGACACTCCAACAATGTGTTTTGCTTCAATTTGACTCATTTGACAAAGGTGCGTATTCCTGGAGTGAATATGCAGTTCTACTCAAGAGTAAGCAACTAAGCGAAATAAAGCCATGGAACGCTCATTTGCCTTCTATCTATGCATTCTGACACTCCAACAATGTGTTTTGCTTCAATTTGACTCATTTGACAAAGGTGCGTATTCCTGGAGTGAATATGCAGTTCTACTCAAGAGTAAGCAACTAAGCGAAATAAAGCCATGGACCGCTTATTTGCCTTCTATCTATGCATTCTGACACTCCAACAATGTGTTTTGCTTCAATTTGACTCATTTGACAAATGTGTTTATTCCTGGAGTGAATATGCAGTTCTACTCAAGAGTAAGCAACTAAGCGAAATAAAGCCATGGAACGCTTATTTGCCTTCTATCTATGCATTCTGACACTCCAACAATGTGTTCTGCTTCAATTTGACTCATTTAACAAATGTGCTTATTCCTGGAGTGAATATGCAGTTCTACTCAAGAGTAAGCAACTAAGCGAAATAAAGCCATGGAACGCTCATTTGCCTTCTATCTATGCATTCTGACACTCCAACAATGTGTTTTGCTTCAATTTGACTCATTTGACAAAGGTGCGTATTCCTGGAGTGAATATGCAGTTCTACTCAAGAGTAAGCAACTAAGCGAAATAAAGCCATGGACCGCTTATTTGCCTTCTATCTATGCATTCTGACACTCCAACAATGTGTTTTGCTTCAATTTGACTCATTTGACAAATGTGTTTATTCCTGGAGTGAATATGCAGTTCTACTCAAGAGTAAGCAACTAAGCGAAATAAAGCCATGGAACGCTTATTTGCCTTCTATCTATGCATTCTGACACTCCAACAATGTGTTTTGCTTCAATTTGACTCATTTGACAAAGGTGCTTATTCCTGGAGTGAATATGCAGTTCTACTCAAGAGTAAGCAACTAAGCGAAATAAAGCCATGGAACGCTCATTTGCCTTCTATCTATGCATTCTGACACTCCAACAATGTGTTTTGCTTCAATTTGACTCATTTGACAAAGGTGCGTATTCCTGGAGTGAATATGCAGTTCTACTCAAGAGTAAGCAACTAAGCGAAATAAAGCCATGGACCGCTTATTTGCCTTCTATCTATGCATTCTGACACTCCAACAATGTGTTTTGCTTCAATTTGACTCATTTGACAAATGTGTTTATTCCTGGAGTGAATATGCAGTTCTACTCAAGAGTAAGCAACTAAGCGAAATAAAGCCATGGAACGCTTATTTGCCTTCTATCTATGCATTCTGACACTCCAACAATGTGTTCTGCTTCAATTTGACTCATTTAACAAATGTGCTTATTCCTGGAGTGAATATGCAGTTCTACTCAAGAGTAAGCAACTAAGCGAAATAAAGCCATGGAACGCTCATTTGCCTTCTATCTATGCATTCTGACACTCCAACAATGTGTTTTGCTTCAATTTGACTCATTTGACAAAGGTGCGTATTCCTGGAGTGAATATGCAGTTCTACTCAAGAGTAAGCAACTAAGCGAAATAAAGCCATGGACCGCTTATTTGCCTTCTATCTATGCATTCTGACACTCCAACAATGTGTTTTGCTTCAATTTGACTCATTTGACAAATGTGTTTATTCCTGGAGTGAATATGCAGTTCTACTCAAGAGTAAGCAACTAAGCGAAATAAAGCCATGGAACGCTTATTTGCCTTCTATCTATGCATTCTGACACTCCAACAATGTGTTTTGCTTCAATTTGACTCATTTGACAAATGTGCTTATTCCTGGAGTGAATATGCAGTTCTACTCAAGAGTAAGCAACTAAGCGAAATAAAGCCATGGAACGCTTATTTGCCTTCTATCTATGCATTCTGACACTCCAACAATGTGTTTTGCTTCAATTTGACTCATTTGACAAAGGTGCGTATTCCTGGAGTGAATATGCAGTTCTACTCAAGAGTTAGCAACTAAGCGAAATAAAGCCATGGAACGCTCATTTGCCTTCTATCTATGCATTCTGACACTCCAACAATGTGTTTTGCTTCAATTTGACTCATTTGACAAAGGTGCGTATTCCTGGAGTGAATATGCAGTTCTACTCAAGAGTAAGCAACTAAGCGAAATAAAGCCATGGAACGCTTATTTGCCTTCTATCTATGCATTCTGACATTCCAACAATGTGTTTTGCTTCAATTTGACTCATTTGACAAAGGTGCGTATTCCTGGAGTGAATATGCAGTTCTACTCAAGAGTAAGCAACTAAGCGAAATAAAGCCATGGAACGCTTATTTGCCTTCTATCTATGCATTCTGACACTCCAACAATGTGTTTTGCTTCAATTTGACTCATTTGACAAATGTGTTTATTCCTGGAGTGAATATGCAGTTCTACTCAAGAGTAAGCAACTAAGCGAAATAAAGCCATGGAACGCTTATTTGCCTTCTATCTATGCATTCTGACACTCCAACAATGTGTTTTGCTTCAATTTGACTCATTTGACAAAGGTGCGTATTCCTGGAGTGAATATGCAGTTCTACTCAAGAGTAAGCAACTAAGCGAAATAAAGCCATGGAACGCTCATTTGCCTTCTATCTATGCATTCTGACACTCCAACAATGTGTTTTGCTTCAATTTGACTCATTTGACAAAGGTGCGTATTCCTGGAGTGAATATGCAGTTCTACTCAAGAGTAAGCAACTAAGCGAAATAAAGCCATGGACCGCTTATTTGCCTTCTATCTATGCATTCTGACACTCCAACAATGTGTTTTGCTTCAATTTGACTCATTTGACAAATGTGTTTATTCCTGGAGTGAATATGCAGTTCTACTCAAGAGTAAGCAACTAAGCGAAATAAAGCCATGGAACGCTTATTTGCCTTCTATCTATGCA
The DNA here is from genome assembly GCF_965207765.1 of Zootoca vivipara. Lineage (NCBI taxonomy): Eukaryota > Metazoa > Chordata > Lepidosauria > Squamata > Lacertidae > Zootoca > Zootoca vivipara. The sequence goes on along the minus strand of NW_028291072.1, from coordinate 203,902 downwards.
TTCTGACACTCCAACAATGTGTTTTGCTTCAATTTGACTCATTTGACAAAGGTGCTTATTCCTGGAGTGAATATGCAGTTCTACTCAAGAGTAAGCAACTAAGCGAAATAAAGCCATGGACCGCTTATTTGCCTTCTATCTATGCATTCTGACACTCCAACAATGTGTTTTGCTTCAATTTGACTCATTTGACAAATGTGTTTATTCCTGGAGTGAATATGCAGTTCTACTCAAGAGTAAGCAACTAAGCGAAATAAAGCCATGGAACGCTTATTTGCCTTCTATCTATGCATTCTGACACTCCAACAATGTGTTTTGCTTCAATTTGACTCATTTGACAAATGTGCTTATTCCTGGAGTGAATATGCAGTTCTACTCAAGAGTAAGCAACTAAGCGAAATAAAGCCATGGAACGCTTATTTGCCTTCTATCTATGCATTCTGACACTCCAACAATGTGTTTTGCTTCAATTTGACTCATTTGACAAAGGTGCGTATTCCTGGAGTGAATATGCAGTTCTACTCAAGAGTTAGCAACTAAGCGAAATAAAGCCATGGAACGCTCATTTGCCTTCTATCTATGCATTCTGACACTCCAACAATGTGTTTTGCTTCAATTTGACTCATTTGACAAAGGTGCGTATTCCTGGAGTGAATATGCAGTTCTACTCAAGAGTAAGCAACTAAGCGAAATAAAGCCATGGAACGCTTATTTGCCTTCTATCTATGCATTCTGACACTCCAACAATGTGTTTTGCTTCAATTTGACTCATTTGACAAATGTGTTTATTCCTGGAGTGAATATGCAGTTCTACTCAAGAGTAAGCAACTAAGCGAAATAAAGCCATGGAACGCTTATTTGCCTTCTATCTATGCATTCTGACACTCCAACAATGTGTTTTGCTTCAATTTGACTCATTTGACAAAGGTGCGTATTCCTGGAGTGAATATGCAGTTCTACTCAAGAGTAAGCAACTAAGCGAAATAAAGCCATGGAACGCTTATTTGCCTTCTATCTATGCATTCTGACACTCCAACAATGTGTTTTGCTTCAATTTGACTCATTTGACAAATGTGTTTATTCCTGGAGTGAATATGCAGTTCTACTCAAGAGTAAGCAACTAAGCGAAATAAAGCCATGGAACGCTTATTTGCCTTCTATCTATGCATTCTGACACTCCAACAATGTGTTTTGCTTCAATTTGACTCATTTGACAAATGTGCTTATTCCTGGAGTGAATATGCAGTTCTACTCAAGAGTAAGCAACTAAGCGAAATAAAGCCATGGAACGCTTATTTGCCTTCTATCTATGCATTCTGACACTCCAACAATGTGTTTTGCTTCAATTTGACTCATTTGACAAAGGTGCGTATTCCTGGAGTGAATATGCAGTTCTACTCAAGAGTAAGCAACTAAGCGAAATAAAGCCATGGAACGCTCATTTGCCTTCTATCTATGCATTCTGACACTCCAACAATGTGTTTTGCTTCAATTTGACTCATTTGACAAAGGTGCGTATTCCTGGAGTGAATATGCAGTTCTACTCAAGAGTAAGCAACTAAGCGAAATAAAGCCATGGAACGCTTATTTGCCATCTATCTATGCATTCTGACACTCCAACAATGTGTTTTGCTTCAATTTGACTCATTTTACAAATGTGCTTATTCCTGGAGTGAATATGCAGTTCTACTCAAGAGTAAGCAACTAAGCGAAATAAAGCCATGGAACGCTTATTTGCCTTCTATCTATGCATTCTGACACTCCAACAATGTGCTTTGCTTCAATTTGACTCATTTGACAAAGGTGCGTATTCCTGGAGTGAATATGCAGTTCTACTCAAGAGTAAGCAACTAAGCGAAATAAAGCCATGGAACGCTCATTTGCCTTCTATCTATGCATTCTGACACTCCAACAATGTGTTTTGCTTCAATTTGACTCATTTGACAAAGGTGCGTATTCCTGGAGTGAATATGCAGTTCTACTCAAGAGTAAGCAACTAAGCGAAATAAAGCCATGGAACGCTCATTTGCCTTCTATCTATGCATTCTGACACTCCAACAATGTGTTTTGCTTCAATTTGACTCATTTGACAAAGGTGCGTATTCCTGGAGTGAATATGCAGTTCTACTCAAGAGTAAGCAACTAAGCGAAATAAAGCCATGGAACGCTTATTTGCCTTCTATCTATGCATTCTGACACTCCAACAATGTGTTCTGCTTCAATTTGACTCATTTGACAAATGTGCTTATTCCTGGAGTGAATATGCAGTTCTACTCAAGAGTAAGCAACTAAGCGAAATAAAGCCATGGAACGCTTATTTGCCTTCTATCTATGCATTCTGACACTCCAACAATGTGTTCTGCTTCAATTTGACTCATTTGACAAATGTGCTTGTTCCTGGAGTGAATATACAGTTCTACTCAAGAGTAAGCAACTAAGCGAAATAAAGCCATGGAACGCTTATTTGCCTTCTATCTATGCATTCTGACACTCCAACAATGTGTTTTGCTTCAATTTGACTCATTTGACAAAGGTGCGTATTCCTGGAGTGAATATGCAGTTCTACTCAAGAGTAAGCAACTAAGCGAAATAAAGCCATGGAACGCTCATTTGCCTTCTATCTAATGCATTCTGACACTCCAACAATGTGTTTTGCTTCAATTTGACTCATTTGACAAAGGTGCGTATTCCTGGAGTGAATATGCAGTTCTACTCAAGAGTAAGCAACGAAGCGAAATAAAGCCATGGAACGCTTATTTGCCTTCTATCTATGCATTCTGACACTCCAACAATGTGTTCTGCTTCAATTTGACTCATTTGACAAATGTGCTTATTCCTGGAGTGAATATGCAGTTCTACTCAAGAGTAAGCAACTAAGCGAAATAAAGCCATGGAACGCTTATTTGCCTTCTATCTATGCATTCTGACACTCCAACAATGTGTTCTGCTTCAATTTGACTCATTTAACAAATGTGCTTATTCCTGGAGTGAATATGCAGTTCTACTCAAGAGTAAGCAACTAAGCGAAATAAAGCCATGGAACGCTCATTTGCCTTCTATCTATGCATTCTGACACTCCAACAATGTGTTTTGCTTCAATTTGACTCATTTGACAAAGGTGCGTATTCCTGGAGTGAATATGCAGTTCTACTCAAGAGTAAGCAACTAAGCGAAATAAAGCCATGGACCGCTTATTTGCCTTCTATCTATGCATTCTGACACTCCAACAATGTGTTTTGCTTCAATTTGACTCATTTGACAAATGTGTTTATTCCTGGAGTGAATATGCAGTTCTACTCAAGAGTAAGCAACTAAGCGAAATAAAGCCATGGAACGCTTATTTGCCTTCTATCTATGCATTCTGACACTCCAACAATGTGTTTTGCTTCAATTTGACTCATTTGACAAATGTGCTTATTCCTGGAGTGAATATGCAGTTCTACTCAAGAGTAAGCAACTAAGCGAAATAAAGCCATGGAACGCTTATTTGCCTTCTATCTATGCATTCTGACACTCCAACAATGTGTTTTGCTTCAATTTGACTCATTTGACAAAGGTGCGTATTCCTGGAGTGAATATGCAGTTCTACTCAAGAGTTAGCAACTAAGCGAAATAAAGCCATGGAACGCTCATTTGCCTTCTATCTATGCATTCTGACACTCCAACAATGTGTTTTGCTTCAATTTGAGTCATTTGACAAAGGTGCGTATTCCTGGAGTGAATATGCAGTTCTACTCAAGAGTAAGCAACTAAGCGAAATAAAGCCATGGAACGCTTATTTGCCTTCTATCTATGCATTCTGACACTCCAACAATGTGTTTTGCTTCAATTTGACTCATTTGACAAATGTTATTATTCCTGGAGTGAATATGCAGTTCTACTCAAGAGTAAGCAACTAAGCGAAATAAAGCCATGGAACGCTTATCTGCCTTCTATCTATGCATTCTGACACTCCAACAATGTGTTTTGCTTCAATTTGACTCATTTGACAAATGTGTTTATTCCTGGAGTGAATATGCAGTTCTACTCAAGAGTAAGCAACTAAGCGAAATAAAGCCATGGAACGCTTATTTGCCTTCTATCTATGCATTCTGACACTCCAACAATGTGTTTTGCTTCAATTTGACTCATTTGACAAAGGTGCGTATTCCTGGAGTGAATATGCAGTTCTACTCAAGAGTAAGCAACTAAGCGAAATAAAGCCATGGACCGCTTATTTGCCTTCTATCTATGCATTCTGACACTCCAACAATGTGTTTTGCTTCAATTTGACTCATTTGACAAATGTGTTTATTCCTGGAGTGAATATGCAGTTCTACTCAAGAGTAAGCAACTAAGCGAAATAAAGCCATGGAACGCTTATTTGCCTTCTATCTATGCATTCTGACACTCCAACAATGTGTTTTGCTTCAATTTGACTCATTTGACAAATGTGCTTATTCCTGGAGTGAATATGCAGTTCTACTCAAGAGTAAGCAACTAAGCGAAATAAAGCCATGGAACGCTTATTTGCCTTCTATCTATGCATTCTGACACTCCAACAATGTGTTTTGCTTCAATTTGACTCATTTGACAAAGGTGCGTATTCCTGGAGTGAATATGCAGTTCTACTCAAGAGTTAGCAACTAAGCGAAATAAAGCCATGGAACGCTCATTTGCCTTCTATCCATGCATTCTGACACTCCAACAATGTGTTTTGCTTCAATTTGACTCATTTGACAAAGGTGCGTATTCCTGGAGTGAATATGCAGTTCTACTCAAGAGTAAGCAACGAAGCGAAATAAAGCCATGGAACGCTTATTTGCCTTCTATCTATGCATTCTGACACTCCAACAATGTGTTTTGCTTCAATTTGACTCATTTGACAAATGTTATTATTCCTGGAGTGAATATGCAGTTCTACTCAAGAGTAAGCAACTAAGCGAAATAAAGCCATGGAACGCTTATCTGCCTTCTATCTATGCATTCTGACACTCCAACAATGTGTTTTGCTTCAATTTGACTCATTTGACAAATGTGTTTATTCCTGGAGTGAATATGCAGTTCTACTCAAGAGTAAGCAACTAAGCGAAATAAAGCCATGGAACGCTTATTTGCCTTCTATCTATGCATTCTGACACTCCAACAATGTGTTTTGCTTCAATTTGACTCATTTGACAAAGGTGCGTATTCCTGGAGTGAATATGCAGTTCTACTCAAGAGTAAGCAACTAAGCGAAATAAAGCCATGGAACGCTTATTTGCCATCTATCTATGCATTCTGACACTCCAACAATGTGTTTTGCTTCAATTTGACTCATTTTACAAATGTGCTTATTCCTGGAGTGAATATGCAGTTCTACTCAAGAGTAAGCAACTAAGCGAAATAAAGCCATGGAACGCTTATTTGCCTTCTATCTATGCATTCTGACACTCCAACAATGTGCTTTGCTTCAATTTCACTCATTTGACAAAGGTGCGTATTCCTGGAGTGAATATGCAGTTCTACTCAAGAGTAAGCAACTAAGCGAAATAAAGCCATGGAACGCTCATTTGCCTTCTATCTATGCATTCTGACACTCCAACAATGTGTTTTGCTTCAATTTGACTCATTTGACAAAGGTGCGTATTCCTGGAGTGAATATGCAGTTCTACTCAAGAGTAAGCAACTAAGCGAAATAAAGCCATGGAACGCTCATTTGCCTTCTATCTATGCATTCTGACACTCCAACAATGTGTTTTGCTTCAATTTGACTCATTTGACAAAGGTGCGTATTCCTGGAGTGAATATGCAGTTCTACTCAAGAGTAAGCAACTAAGCGAAATAAAGCCATGGAACGCTTATTTGCCTTCTATCTATGCATTCTGACACTCCAACAATGTGTTCTGCTTCAATTTGACTCATTTGACAAATGTGCTTATTCCTGGAGTGAATATGCAGTTCTACTCAAGAGTAAGCAACTAAGCGAAATAAAGCCATGGAACGCTTATTTGCCTTCTATCTATGCATTCTGACACTCCAACAATGTGTTCTGCTTCAATTTGACTCATTTGACAAAGGTGCGTATTCCTGGAGTGAATATACAGTTCTACTCAAGAGTAAGCAACTAAGCGAAATAAAGCCATGGAACGCTTATTTGCCTTCTATCTATGCATTCTGACACTCCAACAATGTGTTTTGCTTCAATTTGACTCATTTGACAAAGGTGCGTATTCCTGGAGTGAATATGCAGTTCTACTCAAGAGTAAGCAACTAAGCGAAATAAAGCCATGGAACGCTCATTTGCCTTCTATCTAATGCATTCTGACACTCCAACAATGTGTTTTGCTTCAATTTGACTCATTTGACAAAGGTGCGTATTCCTGGAGTGAATATGCAGTTCTACTCAAGAGTAAGCAACGAAGCGAAATAAAGCCATGGAACGCTTATTTGCCTTCTATCTATGCATTCTGACACTCCAACAATGTGTTCTGCTTCAATTTGACTCATTTGACAAATGGGCTTATTCCTGGAGTGAATATGCAGTTCTACTCAAGAGTAAGCAACTAAGCGAAATAAAGCCATGGAACGCTTATTTGCCTTCTATCTATGCATTCTGACACTCCAACAATGTGTTCTGCTTCAATTTGACTCATTTAACAAATGTGCTTATTCCTGGAGTGAATATGCAGTTCTACTCAAGAGTAAGCAACTAAGCGAAATAAAGCCATGGAACGCTCATTTGCCTTCTATCTATGCATTCTGACACTCCAACAATGTGTTTTGCTTCAATTTGACTCATTTGACAAAGGTGCGTATTCCTGGAGTGAATATGCAGTTCTACTCAAGAGTAAGCAACTAAGCGAAATAAAGCCATGGACCGCTTATTTGCCTTCTATCTATGCATTCTGACACTCCAACAATGTGTTTTGCTTCAATTTGACTCATTTGACAAATGTGTTTATTCCTGGAGTGAATATGCAGTTCTACTCAAGAGTAAGCAACTAAGCGAAATAAAGCCATGGAACGCTTATTTGCCTTCTATCTATGCATTCTGACACTCCAACAATGTGTTTTGCTTCAATTTGACTCATTTGACAAATGTGCTTATTCCTGCAGTGAATATGCAGTTCTACTCAAGAGTAAGCAACTAAGCGAAATAAGGCCATGGAACGCTTATTTGCCTTCTATCTATGCATTCTGACACTCCAACAATGTGTTTTGCTTCAATTTGACTCATTTGACAAAGGTGCGTATTCCTGGAGTGAATATGCAGTTCTACTCAAGAGTTAGCAACTAAGCGAAATAAAGCCATGGAACGCTCATTTGCCTTCTATCTATGCATTCTGACACTCCAACAATGTGTTTTGCTTCAATTTGACTCATTTGACAAAGGTGCGTATTCCTGGAGTGAATATGCAGTTCTACTCAAGAGTAAGCAACTAAGCGAAATAAAGCCATGGAACGCTTATTTGCCTTCTATCTATGCATTCTGACACTCCAACAATGTGTTTTGCTTCAATTTGACTCATTTGACAAATGTGTTTATTCCTGGAGTGAATATGCAGTTCTACTCAAGAGTAAGCAACTACGCGAAATAAAGCCATGGAACGCTTATTTGCCTTCTATCTATGCATTCTGACACTCCAACAATGTGTTTTGCTTCAATTTGACTCATTTGACAAATGTGCTTATTCCTGGAGTGAATATGCAGTTCTACTCAAGAGTAAGCAACTAAGCGAAATAAAGCCATGGAACGCTTATTTGCCTTCTATCTATGCATTCTGACACTCCAACAATGTGTTTTGCTTCAATTTGACTCATTTGACAAATGTGATTATTCCTGGAGTGAATATGCAGTTCTACTCAAGAGTAAGCAACTAAGCGAAATAAAGCCATGGAACGCTTATTTGCCTTCTATCTATGCATTCTGACACTCCAACAATGTGTTTTGCTTCAATTTGACTCATTTGACAAATGTGTTTATTCCTGGAGTGAATATGCAGTTCTACTCAAGAGTAAGCAACTAAGCGAAATAAAGCCATGGAACGCTTATTTGCCTTCTATCTATGCATTCTGACACTCCAACAATGTGTTTTGCTTCAATTTGACTCATTTGACAAAGGTGCGTATTCCTGGAGTGAATATGCAGTTCTACTCAAGAGTAAGCAACTAAGCGAAATAAAGCCATGGAACGCTTATTTGCCTTCTATCTATGCATTCTGACACTCCAACAATGTGTTTTGCTTCAATTTGACTCATTTGACAAATGTGTTTATTCCTGGAGTGAATATGCAGTTCTACTCAAGAGTAAGCAACGAAGCGAAATAAAGCCATGGAACGCTTATTTGCCTTCTATCTATGCATTCTGACACTCCAACAATGTGTTCTGCTTCAATTTGACTCATTTGACAAATGTGCTTATTCCTGGAGTGAATATGCAGTTCTACTCAAGAGTAAGCAACTAAGCGAAATAAAGCCATGGAACGCTTATTTGCCTTCTATCTATGCATTCTGACACTCCAACAATGTGTTTTGCTTCAATTTGACTCATTTGACAAAGGTGCGTATTCCTGGAGTGAATATGCAGTTCTACTCAAGAGTAAGCAACTAAGCGAAATAAAGCCATGGAACGCTCATTTGCCTTCTATCTAATGCATTCTGACACTCCAACAATGTGTTTTGCTTCAATTTGACTCATTTGACAAAGGTGCGTATTCCTGGAGTGAATATGCAGTTCTACTCAAGAGTAAGCAACGAAGCGAAATAAAGCCATGGAACGCTTATTTGCCTTCTATCTATGCATTCTGACACTCCAACAATGTGTTCTGCTTCAATTTGACTCATTTGACAAATGGGCTTATTCCTGGAGTGAATATGCAGTTCTACTCAAGAGTAAGCAACTAAGCGAAATAAAGCCATGGAACGCTTATTTGCCTTCTATCTATGCATTCTGACACTCCAACAATGTGTTCTGCTTCAATTTGACTCATTTAACAAATGTGCTTATTCCTGGAGTGAATATGCAGTTCTACTCAAGAGTAAGCAACTAAGCGAAATAAAGCCATGGAACGCTCATTTGCCTTCTATCTATGCATTCTGACACTCCAACAATGTGTTTTGCTTCAATTTGACTCATTTGACAAAGGTGCGTATTCCTGGAGTGAATATGCAGTTCTACTCAAGAGTAAGCAACTAAGCGAAATAAAGCCATGGACCGCTTATTTGCCTTCTATCTATGCATTCTGACACTCCAACAATGTGTTTTGCTTCAATTTGACTCATTTGACAAATGTGTTTATTCCTGGAGTGAATATGCAGTTCTACTCAAGAGTAAGCAACTAAGCGAAATAAAGCCATGGAACGCTTATTTGCCTTCTATCTATGCATTCTGACACTCCAACAATGTGTTTTGCTTCAATTTGACTCATTTGACAAATGTGCTTATTCCTGCAGTGAATATGCAGTTCTACTCAAGAGTAAGCAACTAAGCGAAATAAGGCCATGGAACGCTTATTTGCCTTCTATCTATGCATTCTGACACTCCAACAATGTGTTTTGCTTCAATTTGACTCATTTGACAAAGGTGCGTATTCCTGGAGTGAATATGCAGTTCTACTCAAGAGTTAGCAACTAAGCGAAATAAAGCCATGGAACGCTCATTTGCCTTCTATCTATGCATTCTGACACTCCAACAATGTGTTTTGCTTCAATTTGACTCATTTGACAAAGGTGCGTATTCCTGGAGTGAATATGCAGTTCTACTCAAGAGTAAGCAACTAAGCGAAATAAAGCCATGGAACGCTTATTTGCCTTCTATCTATGCATTCTGACACTCCAACAATGTGTTTTGCTTCAATTTGACTCATTTGACAAATGTGTTTATTCCTGGAGTGAATATGCAGTTCTACTCAAGAGTAAGCAACTACGCGAAATAAAGCCATGGAACGCTTATTTGCCTTCTATCTATGCATTCTGACACTCCAACAATGTGTTTTGCTTCAATTTGACTCATTTGACAAATGTGCTTATTCCTGGAGTGAATATGCAGTTCTACTCAAGAGTAAGCAACTAAGCGAAATAAAGCCATGGAACGCTTATTTGCCTTCTATCTATGCATTCTGACACTCCAACAATGTGTTTTGCTTCAATTTGACTCATTTGACAAATGTGATTATTCCTGGAGTGAATATGCAGTTCTACTCAAGAGTAAGCAACTAAGCGAAATAAAGCCATGGAACGCTTATTTGCCTTCTATCTATGCATTCTGACACTCCAACAATGTGTTTTGCTTCAATTTGACTCATTTGACAAATGTGTTTATTCCTGGAGTGAATATGCAGTTCTACTCAAGAGTAAGCAACTAAGCGAAATAAAGCCATGGAACGCTTATTTGCCTTCTATCTATGCATTCTGACACTCCAACAATGTGTTTTGCTTCAATTTGACTCATTTGACAAAGGTGCGTATTCCTGGAGTGAATATGCAGTTCTACTCAAGAGTAAGCAACTAAGCGAAATAAAGCCATGGAACGCTTATTTGCCTTCTATCTATGCATTCTGACACTCCAACAATGTGTTTTGCTTCAATTTGACTCATTTGACAAATGTGTTTATTCCTGGAGTGAATATGCAGTTCTACTCAAGAGTAAGCAACGAAGCGAAATAAAGCCATGGAACGCTTATTTGCCTTCTATCTATGCATTCTGACACTCCAACAATGTGTTCTGCTTCAATTTGACTCATTTGACAAATGTGCTTATTCCTGGAGTGAATATGCAGTTCTACTCAAGAGTAAGCAACTAAGCGAAATAAAGCCATGGAACGCTTATTTGCCTTCTATCTATGCATTCTGACACTCCAACAATGTGTTCTGCTTCAATTTGACTCATTTAACAAATGTGCTTATTCCTGGAGTGAATATGCAGTTCTACTCAAGAGTAAGCAACTAAGCGAAATAAAGCCATGGAACGCTCATTTGCCTTCTATCTATGCATTCTGACACTCCAACAATGTGTTTTGCTTCAATTTGACTCATTTGACAAAGGTGCGTATTCCTGGAGTGAATATGCAGTTCTACTCAAGAGTAAGCAACTAAGCGAAATAAAGCCATGGACCGCTTATTTGCCTTCTATCTATGCATTCTGACACTCCAACAATGTGTTTTGCTTCAATTTGACTCATTTGACAAATGTGTTTATTCCTGGAGTGAATATGCAGTTCTACTCAAGAGTAAGCAACTAAGCGAAATAAAGCCATGGAACGCTTATTTGCCTTCTATCTATGCATTCTGACACTCCAACAATGTGTTTTGCTTCAATTTGACTCATTTGACAAATGTGCTTATTCCTGGAGTGAATATGCAGTTCTACTCAAGAGTAAGCAACTAAGCGAAATAAAGCCATGGAACGCTTATTTGCCTTCTATCTATGCATTCTGACACTCCAACAATGTGTTTTGCTTCAATTTGACTCATTTGACAAAGGTGCGTATTCCTGGAGTGAATATGCAGTTCTACTCAAGAGTAAGCAACTAAGCGAAATAAAGCCATGGAACGCTTATTTGCCTTCTATCTATGCATTCTGACACTCCAACAATGTGTTTTGCTTCAATTTGACTCATTTGACAAATGTGTTTATTCCTGGAGTGAATATGCAGTTCTACTCAAGAGTAAGCAACTAAGCGAAATAAAGCCATGGAACGCTTATTTGCCTTCTATCTATGCATTCTGACACTCCAACAATGTGTTCTGCTTCAATTTGACTCATTTGACAAATGTGCTTATTCCTGGAGTGAATATGCAGTTCTACTCAAGAGTAAGCAACTAAGCGAAATAAAGCCATGGAACGCTTATTTGCCTTCTATCTATGCATTCTGACACTCCAACAATGTGTTCTGCTTCAATTTGACTCATTTAACAAATGTGCTTATTCCTGGAGTGAATATGCAGTTCTACTCAAGAGTAAGCAACTAAGCGAAATAAAGCCATGGAACGCTCATTTGCCTTCTATCTATGCATTCTGACACTCCAACAATGTGTTTTGCTTCAATTTGACTCATTTGACAAAGGTGCGTATTCCTGGAGTGAATATGCAGTTCTACTCAAGAGTAAGCAACTAAGCGAAATAAAGCCATGGACCGCTTATTTGCCTTCTATCTATGCATTCTGACACTCCAACAATGTGTTTTGCTTCAATTTGACTCATTTTACAAATGTGTTTATTCCTGGAGTGAATATGCAGTTCTACTCAAGAGTAAGCAACTAAGCGAAATAAAGCCATGGAACGCTTATTTGCCTTCTATCTATGCATTCTGACACTCCAACAATGTGTTTTGCTTCAATTTGACTCATTTGACAAATGTGCTTATTCCTGGAGTGAATATGCAGTTCTACTCAAGAGTAAGCAACTAAGCGAAATAAAGCCATGGAACGCTTATTTGCCTTCTATCTATGCATTCTGACACTCCAACAATGTGTTTTGCTTCAATTTGACTCATTTGACAAAGGTGCGTATTCCTGGAGTGAATATGCAGTTCTACTCAAGAGTTAGCAACTAAGCGAAATAAAGCCATGGAACGCTCATTTGCCTTCTATCTATGCATTCTGACACTCCAACAATGTGTTTTGCTTCAATTTGACTCATTTGACAAAGGTGCGTATTCCTGGAGTGAATATGCAGTTCTACTCAAGAGTAAGCAACTAAGCGAAATAAAGCCATGGAACGCTTATTTGCCTTCTATCTATGCATTCTGACACTCCAACAATGTGTTTTGCTTCAATTTGACTCATTTGACAAATGTGTTTATTCCTGGAGTGAATATGCAGTTCTACTCAAGAGTAAGCAACTACGCGAAATAAAGCCATGGAACGCTTATTTGCCTTCTATCTATGCATTCTGACACTCCAACAATGTGTTTTGCTTCAATTTGACTCATTTGACAAATGTGCTTATTCCTGGAGTGAATATGCAGTTCTACTCAAGAGTAAGCAACTAAGCGAAATAAAGCCATGGAACGCTTATTTGCCTTCTATCTATGCATTCTGACACTCCAACAATGTGTTTTGCTTCAATTTGACTCATTTGACAAATGTGTTTATTCCTGGAGTGAATATGCAGTTCTACTCAAGAGTAAGCAACTAAGCGAAATAAAGCCATGGAACGCTTATTTGCCTTCTATCTATGCATTCTGACACTCCAACAATGTGTTTTGCTTCAATTTGACTCATTTGACAAAGGTGCGTATTCCTGGAGTGAATATGCAGTTCTACTCAAGAGTAAGCAACTAAGCGAAATAAAGCCATGGAACGCTTATTTGCCTTCTATCTATGCATTCTGACACTCCAACAATGTGTTTTGCTTCAATTTGACTCATTTGACAAATGTGTTTATTCCTGGAGTGAATATGCAGTTCTACTCAAGAGTAAGCAACTAAGCGAAATAAAGCCATGGAACGCTTATTTGCCTTCTATCTATGCATTCTGACACTCCAACAATGTGTTTTGCTTCAATTTGACTCATTTGACAAATGTGCTTATTCCTGGAGTGAATATGCAGTTCTACTCAAGAGTAAGCAACTAAGCGAAATAAAGCCATGGAACGCTTATTTGCCTTCTATCTATGCATTCTGACACTCCAACAATGTGTTTTGCTTCAATTTGACTCATTTGACAAAGGTGCGTATTCCTGGAGTGAATATGCAGTTCTACTCAAGAGTAAGCAACTAAGCGAAATAAAGCCATGGAACGCTTATTTGCCTTCTATCTATGCATTCCGACACTCCAACAATGTGTTTTGCTTCAATTTGACTCATTTGACAAAGTTGCGTATTCCTGGAGTGAATATGCAGTTCTACTCAAGAGTAAGCAACTAAGCGAAATAAAGCCATGGAACGCTTATTTGCCATCTATCTATGCATTCTGACACTCCAACAATGTGTTTTGCTTCAATTTGACTCATTTGACAAATGTGTTTATTCCTGGAGTGAATATGCAGTTCTACTCAAGAGTAAGCAACTACGCGAAATAAAGCCATGGAACGCTTATTTGCCTTCTATCTATGCATTCTGACATTCCAACAATGTGTTTTGCTTCAATTTGACTCATTTGACAAAGGTGCGTATTCCTGGAGTGAATATGCAGTTCTACTCAAGAGTAAGCAACTAAGCGAAATAAAGCCATGGAACGCTTATTTGCCTTCTATCTATGCATTCTGACACTCCAACAATGTGTTTTGCTTCAATTTGACTCATTTGACAAATGTGCTTATTCCTGGAGTGAATATGCAGTTCTACTCAAGAGTAAGCAACTAAGCGAAATAAAGCCATGGAACGCTTATTTGCCTTCTATCTATGCATTCTGACACTCCAACAATGTGTTTTGCTTCAATTTGACTCATTTGACAAAGGTGCGTATTCCTGGAGTGAATATGCAGTTCTACTCAAGAGTTAGCAACTAAGCGAAATAAAGCCATGGAACGCTCATTTGCCTTCTATCTATGCATTCTGACACTCCAACAATGTGTTTTGCTTCAATTTGAGTCATTTGACAAAGGTGCGTATTCCTGGAGTGAATATGCAGTTCTACTCAAGAGTAAGCAACTAAGCGAAATAAAGCCATGGAACGCTTATTTGCCTTCTATCTATGCATTCTGACACTCCAACAATGTGTTTTGCTTCAATTTGACTCATTTGACAAATGTTATTATTCCTGGAGTGAATATGCAGTTCTACTCAAGAGTAAGCAACTAAGCGAAATAAAGCCATGGAACGCTTATCTGCCTTCTATCTATGCATTCTGACACTCCAACAATGTGTTTTGCTTCAATTTGACTCATTTGACAAATGTGTTTATTCCTGGAGTGAATATGCAGTTCTACTCAAGAGTAAGCAACTAAGCGAAATAAAGCCATGGAACGCTTATTTGCCTTCTATCTATGCATTCTGACACTCCAACAATGTGTTTTGCTTCAATTTGACTCATTTGACAAAGGTGCGTATTCCTGGAGTGAATATGCAGTTCTACTCAAGAGTAAGCAACTAAGCGAAATAAAGCCATGGAACGCTTATTTGCCATCTATCTATGCATTCTGACACTCCAACAATGTGTTTTGCTTCAATTTGACTCATTTTACAAATGTGCTTATTCCTGGAGTGAATATGCAGTTCTACTCAAGAGTAAGCAACTAAGCGAAATAAAGCCATGGAACGCTTATTTGCCTTCTATCTATGCATTCTGACACTCCAACAATGTGCTTTGCTTCAATTTGACTCATTTGACAAAGGTGCGTATTCCTGGAGTGAATATGCAGTTCTACTCAAGAGTAAGCAACTAAGCGAAATAAAGCCATGGAACGCTCATTTGCCTTCTATCTATGCATTCTGACACTCCAACAATGTGTTTTGCTTCAATTTGACTCATTTGACAAAGGTGCGTATTCCTGGAGTGAATATGCAGTTCTACTCAAGAGTAAGCAACTAAGCGAAATAAAGCCATGGAACGCTCATTTGCCTTCTATCTATGCATTCTGACACTCCAACAATGTGTTTTGCTTCAATTTGACTCATTTGACAAAGGTGCGTATTCCTGGAGTGAATATGCAGTTCTACTCAAGAGTAAGCAACTAAGCGAAATAAAGCCATGGAACGCTTATTTGCCTTCTATCTATGCATTCTGACACTCCAACAATGTGTTCTGCTTCAATTTGACTCATTTGACAAATGTGCTTATTCCTGGAGTGAATATGCAGTTCTACTCAAGAGTAAGCAACTAAGCGAAATAAAGCCATGGAACGCTTATTTGCCTTCTATCTATGCATTCTGACACTCCAACAATGTGTTCTGCTTCAATTTGACTCATTTGACAAATGTGCTTGTTCCTGGAGTGAATATACAGTTCTACTCAAGAGTAAGCAACTAAGCGAAATAAAGCCATGGAACGCTTATTTGCCTTCTATCTATGCATTCTGACACTCCAACAATGTGTTTTGCTTCAATTTGACTCATTTGACAAAGGTGCGTATTCCTGGAGTGAATATGCAGTTCTACTCAAGAGTAAGCAACTAAGCGAAATAAAGCCATGGAACGCTCATTTGCCTTCTATCTAATGCATTCTGACACTCCAACAATGTGTTTTGCTTCAATTTGACTCATTTGACAAAGGTGCGTATTCCTGGAGTGAATATGCAGTTCTACTCAAGAGTAAGCAACGAAGCGAAATAAAGCCATGGAACGCTTATTTGCCTTCTATCTATGCATTCTGACACTCCAACAATGTGTTCTGCTTCAATTTGACTCATTTGACAAATGTGCTTATTCCTGGAGTGAATATGCAGTTCTACTCAAGAGTAAGCAACTAAGCGAAATAAAGCCATGGAACGCTTATTTGCCTTCTATCTATGCATTCTGACACTCCAACAATGTGTTCTGCTTCAATTTGACTCATTTAACAAATGTGCTTATTCCTGGAGTGAATATGCAGTTCTACTCAAGAGTAAGCAACTAAGCGAAATAAAGCCATGGAACGCTCATTTGCCTTCTATCTATGCATTCTGACACTCCAACAATGTGTTTTGCTTCAATTTGACTCATTTGACAAAGGTGCGTATTCCTGGAGTGAATATGCAGTTCTACTCAAGAGTAAGCAACTAAGCGAAATAAAGCCATGGACCGCTTATTTGCCTTCTATCTATGCATTCTGACACTCCAACAATGTGTTTTGCTTCAATTTGACTCATTTGACAAATGTGTTTATTCCTGGAGTGAATATGCAGTTCTACTCAAGAGTAAGCAACTAAGCGAAATAAAGCCATGGAACGCTTATTTGCCTTCTATCTATGCATTCTGACACTCCAACAATGTGTTTTGCTTCAATTTGACTCATTTGACAAATGTGCTTATTCCTGGAGTGAATATGCAGTTCTACTCAAGAGTAAGCAACTAAGCGAAATAAGGCCATGGAACGCTTATTTGCCTTCTATCTATGCATTCTGACACTCCAACAATGTGTTTTGCTTCAATTTGACTCATTTGACAAAGGTGCGTATTCCTGGAGTGAATATGCAGTTCTACTCAAGAGTTAGCAACTAAGCGAAATAAAGCCATGGAACGCTCATTTGCCTTCTATCTATGCATTCTGACACTCCAACAATGTGTTTTGCTTCAATTTGACTCATTTGACAAAGGTGCGTATTCCTGGAGTGAATATGCAGTTCTACTCAAGAGTAAGCAACTAAGCGAAATAAAGCCATGGAACGCTTATTTGCCTTCTATCTATGCATTCTGACACTCCAACAATGTGTTTTGCTTCAATTTGACTCATTTGACAAATGTGTTTATTCCTGGAGTGAATATGCAGTTCTACTCAAGAGTAAGCAACTACGCGAAATAAAGCCATGGAACGCTTATTTGCCTTCTATCTATGCATTCTGACACTCCAACAATGTGTTTTGCTTCAATTTGACTCATTTGACAAATGTGCTTATTCCTGGAGTGAATATGCAGTTCTACTCAAGAGTAAGCAACTAAGCGAAATAAAGCCATGGAACGCTTATTTGCCTTCTATCTATGCATTCTGACACTCCAACAATGTGTTTTGCTTCAATTTGACTCATTTGACAAATGTGATTATTCCTGGAGTGAATATGCAGTTCTACTCAAGAGTAAGCAACTAAGCGAAATAAAGCCATGGAACGCTTATTTGCCTTCTATCTATGCATTCTGACACTCCAACAATGTGTTTTGCTTCAATTTGACTCATTTGACAAATGTGTTTATTCCTGGAGTGAATATGCAGTTCTACTCAAGAGTAAGCAACTAAGCGAAATAAAGCCATGGAACGCTTATTTGCCTTCTATCTATGCATTCTGACACTCCAACAATGTGTTTTGCTTCAATTTGACTCATTTGACAAAGGTGCGTATTCCTGGAGTGAATATGCAGTTCTACTCAAGAGTAAGCAACTAAGCGAAATAAAGCCATGGAACGCTTATTTGCCTTCTATCTATGCATTCTGACACTCCAACAATGTGTTTTGCTTCAATTTGACTCATTTGACAAATGTGTTTATTCCTGGAGTGAATATGCAGTTCTACTCAAGAGTAAGCAACGAAGCGAAATAAAGCCATGGAACGCTTATTTGCCTTCTATCTATGCATTCTGACACTCCAACAATGTGTTTTGCTTCAATTTGACTCATTTGACAAATGTGCTTATTCCTGGAGTGAATATGCAGTTCTACTCAAGAGTAAGCAACTAAGCGAAATAAAGCCATGGAACGCTTATTTGCCTTCTATCTATGCATTCTGACACTCCAACAATGTGTTTTGCTTCAATTTGACTCATTTGACAAAGGTGCGTATTCCTGGAGTGAATATGCAGTTCTACTCAAGAGTAAGCAACTAAGCGAAATAAAGCCATGGAACGCTTATTTGCCTTCTATCTATGCATTCTGACACTCCAACAATGTGTTTTGCTTCAATTTGACTCATTTGACAAATGTGTTTATTCCTGGAGTGAATATGCAGTTCTACTCAAGAGTAAGCAACTAAGCGAAATAAAGCCATGGAACGCTTATTTGCCTTCTATCTATGCATTCTGACACTCCAACAATGTGTTTTGCTTCAATTTGACTCATTTGACAAATGTGCTTATTCCTGGAGTGAATATGCAGTTCTACTCAAGAGTAAGCAACTAAGCGAAATAAAGCCATGGAACGCTTATTTGCCTTCTATCTATGCATTCTGACACTCCAACAATGTGTTCTGCTTCAATTTGACTCATTTAACAAATGTGCTTATTCCTGGAGTGAATATGCAGTTCTACTCAAGAGTAAGCAACTAAGCGAAATAAAGCCATGGAACGCTCATTTGCCTTCTATCTATGCATTCTGACACTCCAACAATGTGTTTTGCTTCAATTTGACTCATTTGACAAAGGTGCGTATTCCTGGAGTGAATATGCAGTTCTACTCAAGAGTAAGCAACTAAGCGAAATAAAGCCATGGACCGCTTATTTGCCTTCTATCTATGCATTCTGACACTCCAACAATGTGTTTTGCTTCAATTTGACTCATTTGACAATTGTGTTTATTCCT
The DNA here is from genome assembly GCF_965207765.1 of Zootoca vivipara. Lineage (NCBI taxonomy): Eukaryota > Metazoa > Chordata > Lepidosauria > Squamata > Lacertidae > Zootoca > Zootoca vivipara. The sequence continues at coordinate 184,855 of NW_028291072.1, read as the reverse complement.
GGAGTGAATATGCAGTTCTACTCAAGAGTAAGCAACTAAGCGAAATAAAGCCATGGAACGCTTATTTGCCTTCTATCTATGCATTCTGACACTCCAACAATGTGTTTTGCTTCAATTTGACTCATTTGACAAATGTGCTTATTCCTGGAGTGAATATGCAGTTCTACTCAAGAGTAAGCAACTAAGCGAAATAAAGCCATGGAACGCTTATTTGCCTTCTATCTATGCATTCTGACACTCCAACAATGTGTTTTGCTTCAATTTGACTCATTTGACAAAGGTGCGTATTCCTGGAGTGAATATGCAGTTCTACTCAAGAGTTAGCAACTAAGCGAAATAAAGCCATGGAACGCTCATTTGCCTTCTATCTATGCATTCTGACACTCCAACAATGTGTTTTGCTTCAATTTGACTCATTTGACAAAGGTGCGTATTCCTGGAGTGAATATGCAGTTCTACTCAAGAGTAAGCAACTAAGCGAAATAAAGCCATGGAACGCTTATTTGCCTTCTATCTATGCATTCTGACACTCCAACAATGTGTTTTGCTTCAATTTGACTCATTTGACAAATGTGTTTATTCCTGGAGTGAATATGCAGTTCTACTCAAGAGTAAGCAACTACGCGAAATAAAGCCATGGAACGCTTATTTGCCTTCTATCTATGCATTCTGACACTCCAACAATGTGTTTTGCTTCAATTTGACTCATTTGACAAATGTGCTTATTCCTGGAGTGAATATGCAGTTCTACTCAAGAGTAAGCAACTAAGCGAAATAAAGCCATGGAACGCTTATTTGCCTTCTATCTATGCATTCTGACACTCCAACAATGTGTTTTGCTTCAATTTGACTCATTTGACAAATGTGTTTATTCCTGGAGTGAATATGCAGTTCTACTCAAGAGTAAGCAACTAAGCGAAATAAAGCCATGGAACGCTTATTTGCCTTCTATCTATGCATTCTGACACTCCAACAATGTGTTTTGCTTCAATTTGACTCATTTGACAAAGGTGCGTATTCCTGGAGTGAATATGCAGTTCTACTCAAGAGTAAGCAACTAAGCGAAATAAAGCCATGGAACGCTTATTTGCCTTCTATCTATGCATTCTGACACTCCAACAATGTGTTTTGCTTCAATTTGACTCATTTGACAAATGTGTTTATTCCTGGAGTGAATATGCAGTTCTACTCAAGAGTAAGCAACTAAGCGAAATAAAGCCATGGAACGCTTATTTGCCTTCTATCTATGCATTCTGACACTCCAACAATGTGTTTTGCTTCAATTTGACTCATTTGACAAATGTGCTTATTCCTGGAGTGAATATGCAGTTCTACTCAAGAGTAAGCAACTAAGCGAAATAAAGCCATGGAACGCTTATTTGCCTTCTATCTATGCATTCTGACACTCCAACAATGTGTTTTGCTTCAATTTGACTCATTTGACAAAGGTGCGTATTCCTGGAGTGAATATGCAGTTCTACTCAAGAGTAAGCAACTAAGCGAAATAAAGCCATGGAACGCTCATTTGCCTTCTATCTATGCATTCTGACACTCCAACAATGTGTTTTGCTTCAATTTGACTCATTTGACAAATGTGTTTATTCCTGGAGTGAATATGCAGTTCTACTCAAGAGTAAGCAACTAAGCGAAATAAAGCCATGGAACGCTTATTTGCCTTCTATCTATGCATTCTGACACTCCAACAATGTGTTTTGCTTCAATTTGACTCATTTGACAAATGTGCTTATTCCTGGAGTGAATATGCAGTTCTACTCAAGAGTAAGCAACTAAGCGAAATAAGGCCATGGAACGCTTATTTGCCTTCTATCTATGCATTCTGACACTCCAACAATGTGTTTTGCTTCAATTTGACTCATTTGACAAAGGTGCGTATTCCTGGAGTGAATATGCAGTTCTACTCAAGAGTTAGCAACTAAGCGAAATAAAGCCATGGAACGCTCATTTGCCTTCTATCTATGCATTCTGACACTCCAACAATGTGTTTTGCTTCAATTTGACTCATTTGACAAAGGTGCGTATTCCTGGAGTGAATATGCAGTTCTACTCAAGAGTAAGCAACTAAGCGAAATAAAGCCATGGAACGCTTATTTGCCTTCTATCTATGCATTCTGACACTCCAACAATGTGTTTTGCTTCAATTTGACTCATTTGACAAATGTGTTTATTCCTGGAGTGAATATGCAGTTCTACTCAAGAGTAAGCAACTACGCGAAATAAAGCCATGGAACGCTTATTTGCCTTCTATCTATGCATTCTGACACTCCAACAATGTGTTTTGCTTCAATTTGACTCATTTGACAAATGTGCTTATTCCTGGAGTGAATATGCAGTTCTACTCAAGAGTAAGCAACTAAGCGAAATAAAGCCATGGAACGCTTATTTGCCTTCTATCTATGCATTCTGACACTCCAACAATGTGTTTTGCTTCAATTTGACTCATTTGACAAATGTGATTATTCCTGGAGTGAATATGCAGTTCTACTCAAGAGTAAGCAACTAAGCGAAATAAAGCCATGGAACGCTTATTTGCCTTCTATCTATGCATTCTGACACTCCAACAATGTGTTTTGCTTCAATTTGACTCATTTGACAAATGTGTTTATTCCTGGAGTGAATATGCAGTTCTACTCAAGAGTAAGCAACTAAGCGAAATAAAGCCATGGAACGCTTATTTGCCTTCTATCTATGCATTCTGACACTCCAACAATGTGTTTTGCTTCAATTTGACTCATTTGACAAAGGTGCGTATTCCTGGAGTGAATATGCAGTTCTACTCAAGAGTAAGCAACTAAGCGAAATAAAGCCATGGAACGCTTATTTGCCTTCTATCTATGCATTCTGACACTCCAACAATGTGTTTTGCTTCAATTTGACTCATTTGACAAATGTGTTTATTCCTGGAGTGAATATGCAGTTCTACTCAAGAGTAAGCAACGAAGCGAAATAAAGCCATGGAACGCTTATTTGCCTTCTATCTATGCATTCTGACACTCCAACAATGTGTTTTGCTTCAATTTGACTCATTTGACAAATGTGCTTATTCCTGGAGTGAATATGCAGTTCTACTCAAGAGTAAGCAACTAAGCGAAATAAAGCCATGGAACGCTTATTTGCCTTCTATCTATGCATTCTGACACTCCAACAATGTGTTTTGCTTCAATTTGACTCATTTGACAAAGGTGCGTATTCCTGGAGTGAATATGCAGTTCTACTCAAGAGTAAGCAACTAAGCGAAATAAAGCCATGGAACGCTTATTTGCCTTCTATCTATGCATTCTGACACTCCAACAATGTGTTTTGCTTCAATTTGACTCATTTGACAAATGTGTTTATTCCTGGAGTGAATATGCAGTTCTACTCAAGAGTAAGCAACTAAGCGAAATAAAGCCATGGAACGCTTATTTGCCTTCTATCTATGCATTCTGACACTCCAACAATGTGTTTTGCTTCAATTTGACTCATTTGACAAATGTGCTTATTCCTGGAGTGAATATGCAGTTCTACTCAAGAGTAAGCAACTAAGCGAAATAAAGCCATGGAACGCTTATTTGCCTTCTATCTATGCATTCTGACACTCCAACAATGTGTTCTGCTTCAATTTGACTCATTTAACAAATGTGCTTATTCCTGGAGTGAATATGCAGTTCTACTCAAGAGTAAGCAACTAAGCGAAATAAAGCCATGGAACGCTCATTTGCCTTCTATCTATGCATTCTGACACTCCAACAATGTGTTTTGCTTCAATTTGACTCATTTGACAAAGGTGCGTATTCCTGGAGTGAATATGCAGTTCTACTCAAGAGTAAGCAACTAAGCGAAATAAAGCCATGGACCGCTTATTTGCCTTCTATCTATGCATTCTGACACTCCAACAATGTGTTTTGCTTCAATTTGACTCATTTGACAATTGTGTTTATTCCTGGAGTGAATATGCAGTTCTACTCAAGAGTAAGCAACTAAGCGAAATAAAGCCATGGAACGGTTATTTGCCTTCTATCTATGCATTCTGACACTCCAACAATGTGTTTTGCTTCAATTTGACTCATTTGACAAATGTGCTTATTCCTGGAGTGAATATGCAGTTCTACTCAAGAGTAAGCAACTAAGCGAAATAAAGCCATGGAACGCTTATTTGCCTTCTATCTATGCATTCTGACACTCCAACAATGTGTTTTGCTTCAATTTGACTCATTTGACAAAGGTGCGTATTCCTGGAGTGAATATGCAGTTCTACTCAAGAGTTAGCAACTAAGCGAAATAAAGCCATGGAACGCTCATTTGCCTTCTATCTATGCATTCTGACACTCCAACAATGTGTTTTGCTTCAATTTGACTCATTTGACAAAGGTGCGTATTCCTGGAGTGAATATGCAGTTCTACTCAAGAGTAAGCAACTAAGCGAAATAAAGCCATGGAACGCTTATTTGCCTTCTATCTATGCATTCTGACACTCCAACAATGTGTTTTGCTTCAATTTGACTCATTTGACAAATGTGTTTATTCCTGGAGTGAATATGCAGTTCTACTCAAGAGTAAGCAACTACGCGAAATAAAGCCATGGAACGCTTATTTGCCTTCTATCTATGCATTCTGACACTCCAACAATGTGTTTTGCTTCAATTTGACTCATTTGACAAATGTGCTTATTCCTGGAGTGAATATGCAGTTCTACTCAAGAGTAAGCAACTAAGCGAAATAAAGCCATGGAACGCTTATTTGCCTTCTATCTATGCATTCTGACACTCCAACAATGTGTTTTGCTTCAATTTGACTCATTTGACAAATGTGTTTATTCCTGGAGTGAATATGCAGTTCTACTCAAGAGTAAGCAACTAAGCGAAATAAAGCCATGGAACGCTTATTTGCCTTCTATCTATGCATTCTGACACTCCAACAATGTGTTTTGCTTCAATTTGACTCATTTGACAAAGGTGCGTATTCCTGGAGTGAATATGCAGTTCTACTCAAGAGTAAGCAACTAAGCGAAATAAAGCCATGGAACGCTTATTTGCCTTCTATCTATGCATTCTGACACTCCAACAATGTGTTTTGCTTCAATTTGACTCATTTGACAAATGTGTTTATTCCTGGAGTGAATATGCAGTTCTACTCAAGAGTAAGCAACTAAGCGAAATAAAGCCATGGAACGCTTATTTGCCTTCTATCTATGCATTCTGACACTCCAACAATGTGTTTTGCTTCAATTTGACTCATTTGACAAATGTGCTTATTCCTGGAGTGAATATGCAGTTCTACTCAAGAGTAAGCAACTAAGCGAAATAAAGCCATGGAACGCTTATTTGCCTTCTATCTATGCATTCTGACACTCCAACAATGTGTTTTGCTTCAATTTGACTCATTTGACAAAGGTGCGTATTCCTGGAGTGAATATGCAGTTCTACTCAAGAGTAAGCAACTAAGCGAAATAAAGCCATGGAACGCTCATTTGCCTTCTATCTATGCATTCCGACACTCCAACAATGTGTTTTGCTTCAATTTGACTCATTTGACAAAGGTGCGTATTCCTGGAGTGAATATGCAGTTCTACTCAAGAGTAAGCAACTAAGCGAAATAAAGCCATGGAACGCTTATTTGCCATCTATCTATGCATTCTGACACTCCAACAATGTGTTTTGCTTCAATTTGACTCATTTGACAAATGTGTTTATTCCTGGAGTGAATATGCAGTTCTACTCAAGAGTAAGCAACTACGCGAAATAAAGCCATGGAACGCTTATTTGCCTTCTATCTATGCATTCTGACATTCCAACAATGTGTTTTGCTTCAATTTGACTCATTTGACAAAGGTGCGTATTCCTGGAGTGAATATGCAGTTCTACTCAAGAGTAAGCAACTAAGCGAAATAAAGCCATGGAACGCTTATTTGCCTTCTATCTATGCATTCTGACACTCCAACAATGTGTTTTGCTTCAATTTGACTCATTTGACAAATGTGTTTATTCCTGGAGTGAATATGCAGTTCTACTCAAGAGTAAGCAACTAAGCGAAATAAAGCCATGGAACGCTTATTTGCCTTCTATCTATGCATTCTGACACTCCAACAATGTGTTTTGCTTCAATTTGACTCATTTGACAAATGTGCTTATTCCTGGAGTGAATATGCAGTTCTACTCAAGAGTAAGCAACTAAGCGAAATAAAGCCATGGAACGCTTATTTGCCTTCTATCTATGCATTCTGACACTCCAACAATGTGTTTTGCTTCAATTTGACTCATTTGACAAAGGTGCGTATTCCTGGAGTGAATATGCAGTTCTACTCAAGAGTAAGCAACTAAGCGAAATAAAGCCATGGAACGCTCATTTGCCTTCTTTCTATGCATTCCGACACTCCAACAATGTGTTTTGCTTCAATTTGACTCATTTGACAAAGGTGCGTATTCCTGGAGTGAATATGCAGTTCTACTCAAGAGTAAGCAACTAAGCGAAATAAAGCCATGGAACGCTTATTTGCCATCTATCTATGCATTCTGACACTCCAACAATGTGTTTTGCTTCAATTTGACTCATTTTACAAATGTGCTTATTCCTGGAGTGAATATGCAGTTCTACTCAAGAGTAAGCAACTAAGCGAAATAAAGCCATGGAACGCTTATTTGCCTTCTATCTATGCATTCTGACACTCCAACAATGTGCTTTGCTTCAATTTGACTCATTTGACAAAGGTGCGTATTCCTGGAGTGAATATGCAGTTCTACTCAAGAGTAAGCAACTAAGCGAAATAAAGCCATGGAACGCTCATTTGCCTTCTATCTATGCATTCTGACACTCCAACAATGTGTTTTGCTTCAATTTGACTCATTTGACAAAGGTGCGTATTCCTGGAGTGAATATGCAGTTCTACTCAAGAGTAAGCAACTAAGCGAAATAAAGCCATGGAACGCTTATTTGCCTTCTATCTATGCATTCTGACACTCCAACAATGTGTTCTGCTTCAATTTGACTCATTTGACAAAGGTGTTTATTCCTGGAGTGAATATGCAGTTCTACTCAAGAGTAAGCAACTAAGCGAAATAAAGCCATGGAACGCTTATTTGCCTTCTATCTATGCATTCTGACACTCCAACAATGTGTTCTGCTTCAATTTGACTCATTTGACAAATGTGCTTATTCCTGGAGTGAATATGCAGTTCTACTCAAGAGTAAGCAACTAAGCGAAATAAAGCCATGGAACGCTCATTTGCCTTCTATCTATGCATTCTGACACTCCAACAATGTGTTTTGCTTCAATTTGACTCATTTGACAAAGGTGCGTATTCCTGGAGTGAATATGCAGTTCTACTCAAGAGTAAGCAACTAAGCGAAATAAAGCCATGGAACGCTTATTTGCCTTCTATCTATGCATTCTGACACTCCAACAATGTGTTCTGCTTCAATTTGACTCATTTGACAAATGTGCTTATTCCTGGAGTGAATATGCAGTTCTACTCAAGAGTAAGCAACTAAGCGAAATAAAGCCATGGAACGCTTATTTGCCTTCTATCTATGCATTCTGACACTCCAACAATGTGTTTTGCTTCAATTTGACTCATTTGACAAATGTGCTTATTCCTGGAGTGAATATGCAGTTCTACTCAAGAGTAAGCAACTAAGCGAAATAAAGCCATGGAACGCTTATTTGCCTTCTATCTATGCATTCTGACACTCCAACAATGTGTTTTGCTTCAATTTGACTCATTTGACAAAGGTGCGTATTCCTGGAGTGAATATGCAGTTCTACTCAAGAGTTAGCAACTAAGCGAAATAAAGCCATGGAACGCTCATTTGCCTTCTATCCATGCATTCTGACACTCCAACAATGTGTTTTGCTTCAATTTGACTCATTTGACAAAGGTGCGTATTCCTGGAGTGAATATGCAGTTCTACTCAAGAGTAAGCAACGAAGCGAAATAAAGCCATGGAACGCTTATTTGCCTTCTATCTATGCATTCTGACACTCCAACAATGTGTTCTGCTTCAATTTGACTCATTTGACAAATGTGCTTATTCCTGGAGTGAATATGCAGTTCTACTCAAGAGTAAGCAACTAAGCGAAATAAAGCCATGGAACGCTTATTTGCCTTCTATCTATGCATTCTGACACTCCAACAATGTGTTCTGCTTCAATTTGACTCATTTAACAAATGTGCTTATTCCTGGAGTGAATATGCAGTTCTACTCAAGAGTAAGCAACTAAGCGAAATAAAGCCATGGAACGCTCATTTGCCTTCTATCTATGCATTCTGACACTCCAACAATGTGTTTTGCTTCAATTTGACTCATTTGACAAAGGTGCGTATTCCTGGAGTGAATATGCAGTTCTACTCAAGAGTAAGCAACTAAGCGAAATAAAGCCATGGACCGCTTATTTGCCTTCTATCTATGCATTCTGACACTCCAACAATGTGTTTTGCTTCAATTTGACTCATTTGACAAATGTGTTTATTCCTGGAGTGAATATGCAGTTCTACTCAAGAGTAAGCAACTAAGCGAAATAAAGCCATGGAACGCTTATTTGCCTTCTATCTATGCATTCTGACACTCCAACAATGTGTTTTGCTTCAATTTGACTCATTTGACAAATGTGCTTATTCCTGGAGTGAATATGCAGTTCTACTCAAGAGTAAGCAACTAAGCGAAATAAAGCCATGGAACGCTTATTTGCCTTCTATCTATGCATTCTGACACTCCAACAATGTGTTTTGCTTCAATTTGACTCATTTGACAAAGGTGCGTATTCCTGGAGTGAATATGCAGTTCTACTCAAGAGTTAGCAACTAAGCGAAATAAAGCCATGGAACGCTCATTTGCCTTCTATCTATGCATTCTGACACTCCAACAATGTGTTTTGCTTCAATTTGACTCATTTGACAAAGGTGCGTATTCCTGGAGTGAATATGCAGTTCTACTCAAGAGTAAGCAACTAAGCGAAATAAAGCCATGGAACGCTTATTTGCCTTCTATCTATGCATTCTGACACTCCAACAATGTGTTCTGCTTCAATTTGACTCATTTAACAAATGTGCTTATTCCTGGAGTGAATATGCAGTTCTACTCAAGAGTAAGCAACTAAGCGAAATAAAGCCATGGAACGCTTATTTGCCTTCTATCTATGCATTCTGACACTCCAACAATGTGTTTTGCTTCAATTTGACTCATTTGACAAATGTGCTTATTCCTGGAGTGAATATGCAGTTCTACTCAAGAGTAAGCAACTAAGCGAAATAAAGCCATGGAACGCTTATTTGCCTTCTATCTATGCATTCTGACACTCCAACAATGTGTTTTGCTTCAATTTGACTCATTTGACAAAGGTGCGTATTCCTGGAGTGAATATGCAGTTCTACTCAAGAGTTAGCAACTAAGCGAAATAAAGCCATGGAACGCTCATTTGCCTTCTATCTATGCATTCTGACACTCCAACAATGTGTTTTGCTTCAATTTGACTCATTTGACAAAGGTGCGTATTCCTGGAGTGAATATGCAGTTCTACTCAAGAGTAAGCAACGAAGCGAAATAAAGCCATGGAACGCTTATTTGCCTTCTATCTATGCATTCTGAAACTCCAACAATGTGTTCTGCTTCAATTTGACTCATTTGACAAATGTGCTTATTCCTGGAGTGAATATGCAGTTCTACTCAAGAGTAAGCAACTAAGCGAAATAAAGCCATGGAACGCTTATTTGCCTTCTATCTATGCATTCTGACACTCCAACAATGTGTTCTGCTTCAATTTGACTCATTTAACAAATGTGCTTATTCCTGGAGTGAATATGCAGTTCTACTCAAGAGTAAGCAACTAAGCGAAATAAAGCCATGGAACGCTCATTTGCCTTCTATCTATGCATTCTGACACTCCAACAATGTGTTTTGCTTCAATTTGACTCATTTGACAAAGGTGCGTATTCCTGGAGTGAATATGCAGTTCTACTCAAGAGTAAGCAACTAAGCGAAATAAAGCCATGGACCGCTTATTTGCCTTCTATCTATGCATTCTGACACTCCAACAATGTGTTTTGCTTCAATTTGACTCATTTGACAAATGTGTTTATTCCTGGAGTGAATATGCAGTTCTACTCAAGAGTAAGCAACTAAGCGAAATAAAGCCATGGAACGCTTATTTGCCTTCTATCTATGCATTCTGACACTCCAACAATGTGTTTTGCTTCAATTTGACTCATTTGACAAATGTGCTTATTCCTGGAGTGAATATGCAGTTCTACTCAAGAGTAAGCAACTAAGCGAAATAAAGCCATGGAACGCTTATTTGCCTTCTATCTATGGATTCTGACACTCCAACAATGTGTTTTGCTTCAATTTGACTCATTTGACAAAGGTGCGTATTCCTGGAGTGAATATGCAGTTCTACTCAAGAGTTAGCAACTAAGCGAAATAAAGCCATGGAACGCTCATTTGCCTTCTATCTATGCATTCTGACACTCCAACAATGTGTTTTGCTTCAATTTGACTCATTTGACAAAGGTGCGTATTCCTGGAGTGAATATGCAGTTCTACTCAAGAGTAAGCAACTAAGCGAAATAAAGCCATGGAACGCTTATTTGCCTTCTATCTATGCATTCTGACACTCCAACAATGTGTTTTGCTTCAATTTGACTCATTTGACAAATGTGTTTATTCCTGGAGTGAATATGCAGTTCTACTCAAGAGTAAGCAACTAAGCGAAATAAAGCCATGGAACGCTTATTTGCCTTCTATCTATGCATTCTGACACTCCAACAATGTGTTTTGCTTCAATTTGACTCATTTGACAAATGTGCTTATTCCTGGAGTGAATATGCAGTTCTACTCAAGAGTAAGCAACTAAGCGAAATAAAGCCATGGAACGCTTATTTGCCTTCTATCTATGCATTCTGACACTCCAACAATGTGTTTTGCTTCAATTTGACTCATTTGACAAAGGTGCGTATTCCTGGAGTGAATATGCAGTTCTACTCAAGAGTAAGCAACTAAGCGAAATAAAGCCATGGAACGCTCATTTGCCTTCTATCTATGCATTCTGACACTCCAACAATGTGTTTTGCTTCAATTTGACTCATTTGACAAAGGTGCGTATTCCTGGAGTGAATATGCAGTTCTGCTCAAGAGTAAGCAACTAAGCGAAATAAAGCCATGGAACGCTTATTTGCCATCTATCTATGCATTCTGACACTCCAACAATGTGTTTTGCTTCAATTTGACTCATTTTACAAATGTGCTTATTCCTGGAGTGAATATGCAGTTCTACTCAAGAGTAAGCAACTAAGCGAAATAAAGCCATGGAACGCTTATTTGCCTTCTATCTATGCATTCTGACACTCCAACAATGTGTTTTGCTTCAATTTGACTCATTTGACAAATGTGATTATTCCTGGAGTGAATATGCAGTTCTACTCAAGAGTAAGCAACTAAGCGAAATAAAGCCATGGAACGCTTATTTGCCTTCTATCTATGCATTCTGACATTCCAACAATGTGTTTTGCTTCAATTTGACTCATTTGACAAAGGTGCGTATTCCTGGAGTGAATATGCAGTTCTACTCAAGAGTAAGCAACTAAGCGAAATAAAGCCATGGAACGCTTATCTGCCTTCTATCTATGCATTCTGACACTCCAACAATGTGTTTTGCTTCAATTTGACTCATTTGACAAATGTGTTTATTCCTGGAGTGAATATGCAGTTCTACTCAAGAGTAAGCAACTAAGCGAAATAAAGCCATGGAACGCTTATTTGCCTTCTATCTATGCATTCTGACACTCCAACAATGTGTTTTGCTTCAATTTGACTCATTTGACAAATGTGCTTATTCCTGGAGTGAATATGCAGTTCTACTCAAGAGTAAGCAACTAAGCGAAATAAAGCCATGGAACGCTTATTTGCCTTCTATCTATGCATTCTGACATTCCAACAATGTGTTTTGCTTCAATTTGACTCATTTGACAAAGGTGCGTATTCCTGGAGTGAATATGCAGTTCTACTCAAGAGTAAGCAACTAAGCGAAATAAAGCCATGGAACGCTTATCTGCCTTCTATCTATGCATTCTGACACTCCAACAATGTGTTTTGCTTCAATTTGACTCATTTGACAAATGTGTTTATTCCTGGAGTGAATATGCAGTTCTACTCAAGAGTAAGCAACTAAGCGAAATAAAGCCATGGGACGCTTATTTGCCTTCTATCTATGCATTCTGACACTCCAACAATGTGTTTTGCTTCAATTTGACTCATTTGACAAATGTGCTTATTCCTGGAGTGAATATGCAGTTCTACTCAAGAGTAAGCAACTAAGCGAAATAAAGCCATGGAACGCTTATTTGCCTTCTATCTATACATTCTGACACTCCAACAATGTGTTTTGCTTCAATTTGACTCATTTGACAAAGGTGCGTATTCCTGGAGTGAATATGCAGTTCTACTCAAGAGTAAGCAACTAAGCGAAATAAAGCCATGGAACGCTCATTTGCCTTCTATCTATGCATTCTGACACTCCAACAATGTGTTTTGCTTCAATTTGACTCATTTGACAAAGGTGCGTATTCCTGGAGTGAATATGCAGTTCTACTCAAGAGTAAGCAACTAAGCGAAATAAAGCCATGGAACGCTTATTTGCCATCTATCTATGCATTCTGACACTCCAACAATGTGTTTTGCTTCAATTTGACTCATTTTACAAATGTGCTTATTCCTGGAGTGAATATGCAGTTCTACTCAAGAGTAAGCAACTAAGCGAAATAAAGCCATGGAACGCTTATTTGCCTTCTATCTATGCATTCTGACACTCCAACAATGTGTTTTGCTTCAATTTGACTCATTTGACAAATGTGATTATTCCTGGAGTGAATATGCAGTTCTACTCAAGAGTAAGCAACTAAGCGAAATAAAGCCATGGAACGCTTATTTGCCTTCTATCTATGCATTCTGACATTCCAACAATGTGTTTTGCTTCAATTTGACTCATTTGACAAAGGTGCGTATTCCTGGAGTGAATATGCAGTTCTACTCAAGAGTAAGCAACTAAGCGAAATAAAGCCATGGAACGCTTATTTGCCTTCTATCTATGCATTCTGACACTCCAACAATGTGTTTTGCTTCAATTTGACTCATTTGACAAATGTGTTTATTCCTGGAGTGAATATGCAGTTCTACTCAAGAGTAAGCAACTAAGCGAAATAAAGCCATGGAACGCTTATTTGCCTTCTATCTATGCATTCTGACACTCCAACAATGTGTTTTGCTTCAATTTGACTCATTTGACAAAGGTGCGTATTCCTGGAGTGAATATGCAGTTCTACTCAAGAGTAAGCAACTAAGCGAAATAAAGCCATGGAACGCTCATTTGCCTTCTATCTATGCATTCTGACACTCCAACAATGTGTTTTGCTTCAATTTGACTCATTTGACAAATGTGTTTATTCCTGGAGTGAATATGCAGTTCTACTCAAGAGTAAGCAACTAAGCGAAATAAAGCCATGGAACGCTTATTTGCCTTCTATCTATGCATTCTGACACTCCAACAATGTGTTTTGCTTCAATTTGACTCATTTGACAAATGTGCTTATTCCTGGAGTGAATATGCAGTTCTACTCAAGAGTAAGCAACTAAGCGAAATAAAGCCATGGAACGCTTATTTGCCTTCTATCTATGCATTCTGACACTCCAACAATGTGTTTTGCTTCAATTTGACTCATTTGACAAAGGTGCGTATTCCTGGAGTGAATATGCAGTTCTACTCAAGAGTAAGCAACTAAGCGAAATAAAGCCATGGAACGCTTATCTGCCTTCTATCTATGCATTCTGACACTCCAACAATGTGTTTTGCTTCAATTTGACTCATTTGACAAATGTGTTTATTCCTGGAGTGAATATGCAGTTCTACTCAAGAGTAAGCAACTAAGCGAAATAAAGCCATGGAACGCTTATTTGCCTTCTATCTATGCATTCTGACACTCCAACAATGTGTTTTGCTTCAATTTGACTCATTTGACAAATGTGCTTATTCCTGGAGTGAATATGCAGTTCTACTCAAGAGTAAGCAACTAAGCGAAATAAAGCCATGGAACGCTTATTTGCCTTCTATCTATGCATTCTGACACTCCAACAATGTGTTTTGCTTCAATTTGACTCATTTGACAAAGGTGCGTATTCCTGGAGTGAATATGCAGTTCTACTCAAGAGTAAGCAACTAAGCGAAATAAAGCCATGGAACGCTCATTTGCCTTCTATCTATGCATTCTGACACTCCAACAATGTGTTTTGCTTCAATTTGACTCATTTGACAAAGGTGCGTATTCCTGGAGTGAATATGCAGTTCTACTCAAGAGTAAGCAACTAAGCGAAATAAAGCCATGGAACGCTTATCTGCCTTCTATCTATGCATTCTGACACTCCAACAATGTGTTTTGCTTCAATTTGACTCATTTGACAAATGTGTTTATTCCTGGAGTGAATATGCAGTTCTACTCAAGAGTAAGCAACTAAGCGAAATAAAGCCATGGGACGCTTATTTGCCTTCTATCTATGCATTCTGACACTCCAACAATGTGTTTTGCTTCAATTTGACTCATTTGACAAATGTGCTTATTCCTGGAGTGAATATGCAGTTCTACTCAAGAGTAAGCAACTAAGCGAAATAAAGCCATGGAACGCTTATTTGCCTTCTATCTATACATTCTGACACTCCAACAATGTGTTTTGCTTCAATTTGACTCATTTGACAAATGTGTTTATTCCTGGAGTGAATATGCAGTTCTACTCAAGAGTAAGCAACTAAGCGAAATAAAGCCATGGAACGCTCATTTGCCTTCTATCTATGCATTCTGACACTCCAACAATGTGTTTTGCTTCAATTTGACTCATTTGACAAAGGTGCGTATTCCTGGAGTGAATATGCAGTTCTACTCAAGAGTAAGCAACTAAGCGAAATAAAGCCATGGAACGCTTATTTGCCATCTATCTATGCATTCTGACACTCCAACAATGTGTTTTGCTTCAATTTGACTCATTTTACAAATGTGCTTATTCCTGGAGTGAATATGCAGTTCTACTCAAGAGTAAGCAACTAAGCGAAATAAAGCCATGGAACGCTTATTTGCCTTCTATCTATGCATTCTGACACTCCAACAATGTGTTTTGCTTCAATTTGACTCATTTGACAAATGTGATTATTCCTGGAGTGAATATGCAGTTCTACTCAAGAGTAAGCAACTAAGCGAAATAAAGCCATGGAACGCTTATTTGCCTTCTATCTATGCATTCTGACATTCCAACAATGTGTTTTGCTTCAATTTGACTCATTTGACAAAGGTGCGTATTCCTGGAGTGAATATGCAGTTCTACTCAAGAGTAAGCAACTAAGCGAAATAAAGCCATGGAACGCTTATTTGCCTTCTATCTATGCATTCTGACACTCCAACAATGTGTTTTGCTTCAATTTGACTCATTTGACAAATGTGTTTATTCCTGGAGTGAATATGCAGTTCTACTCAAGAGTAAGCAACTAAGCGAAATAAAGCCATGGAACGCTTATTTGCCTTCTATCTATGCATTCTGACATTCCAACAATGTGTTTTGCTTCAATTTGACTCATTTGACAAAGGTGCGTATTCCTGGAGTGAATATGCAGTTCTACTCAAGAGTAAGCAACTAAGCGAAATAAAGCCATGGAACGCTTATCTGCCTTCTATCTATGCATTCTGACACTCCAACAATGTGTTTTGCTTCAATTTGACTCATTTGACAAATGTGTTTATTCCTGGAGTGAATATGCAGTTCTACTCAAGAGTAAGCAACTAAGCGAAATAAAGCCATGGGACGCTTATTTGCCTTCTATCTATGCATTCTGACACTCCAACAATGTGTTTTGCTTCAATTTGACTCATTTGACAAATGTGCTTATTCCTGGAGTGAATATGCAGTTCTACTCAAGAGTAAGCAACTAAGCGAAATAAAGCCATGGAACGCTTATTTGCCTTCTATCTATGCATTCTGACACTCCAACAATGTGTTTTGCTTCAATTTGACTCATTTGACAAAGGTGCGTATTCCTGGAGTGAATATGCAGTTCTACTCAAGAGTAAGCAACTAAGCGAAATAAAGCCATGGAACGCTCATTTGCCTTCTATCCATGCATTCTGACACTCCAACAATGTGTTTTGCTTCAATTTGACTCATTTGACAAAGGTGCGTATTCCTGGAGTGAATATGCAGTTCTACTCAAGAGTAAGCAACTAAGCGAAATAAAGCCATGGAACGCTTATTTGCCATCTATCTATGCATTCTGACACTCCAACAATGTGTTTTGCTTCAATTTGACTCATTTTACAAATGTGCTTATTCCTGGAGTGAATATGCAGTTCTACTCAAGAGTAAGCAACTAAGCGAAATAAAGCCATGGAACGCTTATTTGCCTTCTATCTATGCATTCTGACACTCCAACAATGTGTTTTGCTTCAATTTGACTCATTTGACAAATGTGATTATTCCTGGAGTGAATATGCAGTTCTACTCAAGAGTAAGCAACTAAGCGAAATAAAGCCATGGAACGCTTATTTGCCTTCTATCTATGCATTCTGACATTCCAACAATGTGTTTTGCTTCAATTTGACTCATTTGACAAAGGTGCGTATTCCTGGAGTGAATATGCAGTTCTACTCAAGAGTAAGCAACTAAGCGAAATAAAGCCATGGAACGCTTATTTGCCTTCTATCTATGCATTCTGACACTCCAACAATGTGTTTTGCTTCAATTTGACTCATTTGACAAATGTGTTTATTCCTGGAGTGAATATGCAGTTCTACTCAAGAGTAAGCAACTAAGCGAAATAAAGCCATGGAACGCTTATTTGCCTTCTATCTATGCATTCTGACACTCCAACAATGTGTTTTGCTTCAATTTGACTCATTTGACAAAGGTGCGTATTCCTGGAGTGAATATGCAGTTCTACTCAAGAGTAAGCAACTAAGCGAAATAAAGCCATGGAACGCTCATTTGCCTTCTATCTATGCATTCTGACACTCCAACAATGTGTTTTGCTTCAATTTGACTCATTTGACAAATGTGTTTATTCCTGGAGTGAATATGCAGTTCTACTCAAGAGTAAGCAACTAAGCGAAATAAAGCCATGGAACGCTTATTTGCCTTCTATCTATGCATTCTGACACTCCAACAATGTGTTTTGCTTCAATTTGACTCATTTGACAAATGTGCTTATTCCTGGAGTGAATATGCAGTTCTACTCAAGAGTAAGCAACTAAGCGAAATAAAGCCATGGAACGCTTATTTGCCTTCTATCTATGCATTCTGACACTCCAACAATGTGTTTTGCTTCAATTTGACTCATTTGACAAATGTGCTTATTCCTGGAGTGAATATGCAGTTCTACTCAAGAGTAAGCAACTAAGCGAAATAAAGCCATGGAACGCTTATTTGCCTTCTATCTATGCATTCTGACACTCCAACAATGTGTTTTGCTTCAATTTGACTCATTTGACAAAGGTGCGTATTCCTGGAGTGAATATGCAGTTCTACTCAAGAGTAAGCAACTAAGCGAAATAAAGCCATGGAACGCTTATCTGCCTTCTATCTATGCATTCTGACACTCCAACAATGTGTTTTGCTTCAATTTGACTCATTTGACAAATGTGTTTATTCCTGGAGTGAATATGCAGTTCTACTCAAGAGTAAGCAACTAAGCGAAATAAAGCCATGGAACGCTTATTTGCCTTCTATCTATGCATTCTGACACTCCAACAATGTGTTTTGCTTCAATTTGACTCATTTGACAAATGTGCTTATTCCTGGAGTGAATATGCAGTTCTACTCAAGAGTAAGCAACTAAGCGAAATAAAGCCATGGAACGCTTATTTGCCTTCTATCTATGCATTCTGACACTCCAACAATGTGTTTTGCTTCAATTTGACTCATTTGACAAAGGTGCGTATTCCTGGAGTGAATATGCAGTTCTACTCAAGAGTAAGCAACTAAGCGAAATAAAGCCATGGAACGCTCATTTGCCTTCTATCTATGCATTCTGACACTCCAACAATGTGTTTTGCTTCAATTTGACTCATTTGACAAAGGTGCGTATTCCTGGAGTGAATATGCAGTTCTACTCAAGAGTAAGCAACTAAGCGAAATAAAGCCATGGAACGCTTATCTGCCTTCTATCTATGCATTCTGACACTCCAACAATGTGTTTTGCTTCAATTTGACTCATTTGACAAATGTGTTTATTCCTGGAGTGAATATGCAGTTCTACTCAAGAGTAAGCAACTAAGCGAAATAAAGCCATGGGACGCTTATTTGCCTTCTATCTATGCATTCTGACACTCCAACAATGTGTTTTGCTTCAATTTGACTCATTTGACAAATGTGCTTATTCCTGGAGTGAATATGCAGTTCTACTCAAGAGTAAGCAACTAAGCGAAATAAAGCCATGGAACGCTTATTTGCCTTCTATCTATGCATTCTGACACTCCAACAATGTGTTTTGCTTCAATTTGACTCATTTGACAAAGGTGCGTATTCCTGGAGTGAATATGCAGTTCTACTCAAGAGTAAGCAACTAAGCGAAATAAAGCCATGGAACGCTCATTTGCCTTCTATCTATGCATTCTGACACTCCAACAATGTGTTTTGCTTCAATTTGACTCATTTGACAAAGGTGCGTATTCCTGGAGTGAATATGCAGTTCTACTCAAGAGTAAGCAACTAAGCGAAATAAAGCCATGGAACGCTTATTTGCCATCTATCTATGCATTCTGACACTCCAACAATGTGTTTTGCTTCAATTTGACTCATTTTACAAATGTGCTTATTCCTGGAGTGAATATGCAGTTCTACTCAAGAGTAAGCAACTAAGCGAAATAAAGCCATGGAACGCTTATTTGCCTTCTATCTATGCATTCTGACACTCCAACAATGTGTTTTGCTTCAATTTGACTCATTTGACAAATGTGATTATTCCTGGAGTGAATATGCAGTTCTACTCAAGAGTAAGCAACTAAGCGAAATAAAGCCATGGAACGCTTATTTGCCTTCTATCTATGCATTCTGACATTCCAACAATGTGTTTTGCTTCAATTTGACTCATTTGACAAAGGTGCGTATTCCTGGAGTGAATATGCAGTTCTACTCAAGAGTAAGCAACTAAGCGAAATAAAGCCATGGAACGCTTATTTGCCTTCTATCTATGCATTCTGACACTCCAACAATGTGTTTTGCTTCAATTTGACTCATTTGACAAATGTGTTTATTCCTGGAGTGAATATGCAGTTCTACTCAAGAGTAAGCAACTAAGCGAAATAAAGCCATGGAACGCTTATTTGCCTTCTATCTATGCATTCTGACACTCCAACAATGTGTTTTGCTTCAATTTGACTCATTTGACAAAGGTGCGTATTCCTGGAGTGAATATGCAGTTCTACTCAAGAGTAAGCAACTAAGCGAAATAAAGCCATGGAACGCTCATTTGCCTTCTATCTATGCATTCTGACACTCCAACAATGTGTTTTGCTTCAATTTGACTCATTTGACAAATGTGTTTATTCCTGGAGTGAATATGCAGTTCTACTCAAGAGTAAGCAACTAAGCGAAATAAAGCCATGGAACGCTTATTTGCCTTCTATCTATGCATTCTGACACTCCAACAATGTGTTTTGCTTCAATTTGACTCATTTGACAAATGTGCTTATTCCTGGAGTGAATATGCAGTTCTACTCAAGAGTAAGCAACTAAGCGAAATAAAGCCATGGAACGCTTATTTGCCTTCTATCTATGCATTCTGACACTCCAACAATGTGTTTTGCTTCAATTTGACTCATTTGACAAAGGTGCGTATTCCTGGAGTGAATATGCAGTTCTACTCAAGAGTAAGCAACTAAGCGAAATAAAGCCATGGAACGCTCATTTGCCTTCTATCTATGCATTCTGACACTCCAACAATGTGTTTTGCTTCAATTTGACTCATTTGACAAAGGTGCGTATTCCTGGAGTGAATATGCAGTTCTACTCAAGAGTAAGCAACTAAGCGAAATAAAGCCATGGAACGCTTATTTGCCATCTATCTATGCATTCTGACACTCCAACAATGTGTTTTGCTTCAATTTGACTCATTTTACAAATGTGCTTATTCCTGGAGTGAATATGCAGTTCTACTCAAGAGTAAGCAACTAAGCGAAATAAAGCCATGGAACGCTTATTTGCCATCTATCTATGCATTCTGACACTCCAACAATGTGTTTTGCTTCAATTTGACTCATTTTACAAATGTGCTTATTCCTGGAGTGAATATGCAGTTCTACTCAAGAGTAAGCAACTAAGCGAAATAAAGCCATGGAACGCTTATCTGCCTTCTATCTATGCATTCTGACACTCCAACAATGTGTTTTGCTTCAATTTGACTCATTTGACAAAGGTGCGTATTCCTGGAGTGAATATGCAGTTCTACTCAAGAGTAAGCAACTAAGCGAAATAAAGCCATGGAACGCTCATTTGCCTTCTATCTATGCATTCTGACACTCCAACAATGTGTTTTGCTTCAATTTGACTCATTTGACAAATGTGTTTATTCCTGGAGTGAATATGCAGTTCTACTCAAGAGTAAGCAACTAAGCGAAATAAAGCCATGGAACGCTTATTTGCCTTCTATCTATGCATTCTGACACTCCAACAATGTGTTCTGCTTCAATTTGACTCATTTGACAAATGTGCTTATTCCTGGAGTGAATATGCAGTTCTACTCAAGAGTAAGCAACTAAGCGAAATAAAGCCATGGAACGCTTATTTGCCTTCTATCTATGCATTCTGACACTCCAACAATGTGTTTTGCTTCAATTTGACTCATTTGACAAAGGTGCGTATTCCTGGAGTGAATATGCAGTTCTACTCAAGAGTAAGCAACTAAGCGAAATAAAGCCATGGAACGCTCATTTGCCTTCTATCTATGCATTCTGACACTCCAACAATGTGTTTTGCTTCAATTTGACTCATTTGACAAAGGTGCGTATTCCTGGAGTGAATATGCAGTTCTACTCAAGAGTAAGCAACTAAGCGAAATAAAGCCATGGAACGCTTATTTGCCATCTATCTATGCATTCTGACACTCCAACAATGTGTTTTGCTTCAATTTGACTCATTTTACAAATGTGCTTATTCCTGGAGTGAATATGCAGTTCTACTCAAGAGTAAGCAACTAAGCGAAATAAAGCCATGGAACGCTTATTTGCCATCTATCTATGCATTCTGACACTCCAACAATGTGTTTTGCTTCAATTTGACTCATTTTACAAATGTGCTTATTCCTGGAGTGAATATGCAGTTCTACTCAAGAGTAAGCAACTAAGCGAAATAAAGCCATGGAACGCTTATTTGCCTTCTATCTATGCATTCTGACACTCCAACAATGTGTTTTGCTTCAATTTGACTCATTTGACAAATGTGATTATTCCTGGAGTGAATATGCAGTTCTACTCAAGAGTAAGCAACTAAGCGAAATAAAGCCATGGAACGCTTATTTGCCTTCTATCTATGCATTCTGACATTCCAACAATGTGTTTTGCTTCAATTTGACTCATTTGACAAAGGTGCGTATTCCTGGAGTGAATATGCAGTTCTACTCAAGAGTAAGCAACTAAGCGAAATAAAGCCATGGAACGCTTATTTGCCTTCTATCTATGCATTCTGACACTCCAACAATGTGTTTTGCTTCAATTTGACTCATTTGACAAATGTGTTTATTCCTGGAGTGAATATGCAGTTCTACTCAAGAGTAAGCAACTAAGCGAAATAAAGCCATGGAACGCTTATTTGCCTTCTATCTATGCATTCTGACACTCCAACAATGTGTTTTGCTTCAATTTGACTCATTTGACAAAGGTGCGTATTCCTGGAGTGAATATGCAGTTCTACTCAAGAGTAAGCAACTTAGCGAAATAAAGCCATGGAACGCTCATTTGCCTTCTATCTATGCATTCTGACACTCCAACAATGTGTTTTGCTTCAATTTGACTCATTTGACAAATGTGTTTATTCCTGGAGTGAATATGCAGTTCTACTCAAGAGTAAGCAACTAAGCGAAATAAAGCCATGGAACGCTTATTTGCCTTCTATCTATGCATTCTGACACTCCAACAATGTGTTTTGCTTCAATTTGACTCATTTGACAAATGTGCTTATTCCTGGAGTGAATATGCAGTTCTACTCAAGAGTAAGCAACTAAGCGAAATAAAGCCATGGAACGCTTATTTGCCTTCTATCTATGCATTCTGACACTCCAACAATGTGTTTTGCTTCAATTTGACTCATTTGACAAATGTGCTTATTCCTGGAGTGAATATGCAGTTCTACTCAAGAGTAAGCAACTAAGCGAAATAAAGCCATGGAACGCTTATTTGCCTTCTATCTATGCATTCTGACACTCCAACAATGTGTTTTGCTTCAATTTGACTCATTTGACAAAGGTGCGTATTCCTGGAGTGAATATGCAGTTCTACTCAAGAGTAAGCAACTAAGCGAAATAAAGCCATGGAACGCTTATCTGCCTTCTATCTATGCATTCTGACACTCCAACAATGTGTTTTGCTTCAATTTGACTCATTTGACAAATGTGTTTATTCCTGGAGTGAATATGCAGTTCTACTCAAGAGTAAGCAACTAAGCGAAATAAAGCCATGGAACGCTTATTTGCCTTCTATCTATGCATTCTGACACTCCAACAATGTGTTTTGCTTCAATTTGACTCATTTGACAAATGTGCTTATTCCTGGAGTGAATATGCAGTTCTACTCAAGAGTAAGCAACTAAGCGAAATAAAGCCATGGAACGCTTATTTGCCTTCTATCTATGCATTCTGACACTCCAACAATGTGTTTTGCTTCAATTTGACTCATTTGACAAAGGTGCGTATTCCTGGAGTGAATATGCAGTTCTACTCAAGAGTAAGCAACTAAGCGAAATAAAGCCATGGAACGCTCATTTGCCTTCTATCTATGCATTCTGACACTCCAACAATGTGTTTTGCTTCAATTTGACTCATTTGACAAAGGTGCGTATTCCTGGAGTGAATATACAGTTCTACTCAAGAGTAAGCAACTAAGCGAAATAAAGCCATGGAACGCTTATCTGCCTTCTATCTATGCATTCTGACACTCCAACAATGTGTTTTGCTTCAATTTGACTCATTTGACAAATGTGTTTATTCCTGGAGTGAATATGCAGTTCTACTCAAGAGTAAGCAACTAAGCGAAATAAAGCCATGGGACGCTTATTTGCCTTCTATCTATGCATTCTGACACTCCAACAATGTGTTTTGCTTCAATTTGACTCATTTGACAAATGTGCTTATTCCTGGAGTGAATATGCAGTTCTACTCAAGAGTAAGCAACTAAGCGAAATAAAGCCATGGAACGCTTATTTGCCTTCTATCTATGCATTCTGACACTCCAACAATGTGTTTTGCTTCAATTTGACTCATTTGACAAAGGTGCGTATTCCTGGAGTGAATATGCAGTTCTACTCAAGAGTAAGCAACTAAGCGAAATAAAGCCATGGAACGCTCATTTGCCTTCTATCTATGCATTCTGACACTCCAACAATGTGTTTTGCTTCAATTTGACTCATTTGACAAAGGTGCGTATTCCTGGAGTGAATATGCAGTTCTACTCAAGAGTAAGCAACTAAGCGAAATAAAGCCATGGAACGCTTATTTGCCATCTATCTATGCATTCTGACACTCCAACAATGTGTTTTGCTTCAATTTGACTCATTTTACAAATGTGCTTATTCCTGGAGTGAATATGCAGTTCTACTCAAGAGTAAGCAACTAAGCGAAATAAAGCCATGGAACGCTTATTTGCCTTCTATCTATGCATTCTGACACTCCAACAATGTGTTTTGCTTCAATTTGACTCATTTGACAAATGTGATTATTCCTGGAGTGAATATGCAGTTCTACTCAAGAGTAAGCAACTAAGCGAAATAAAGCCATGGAACGCTTATTTGCCTTCTATCTATGCATTCTGACATTCCAACAATGTGTTTTGCTTCAATTTGACTCATTTGACAAAGGTGCGTATTCCTGGAGTGAATATGCAGTTCTACTCAAGAGTAAGCAACTAAGCGAAATAAAGCCATGGAACGCTTATTTGCCTTCTATCTATGCATTCTGACACTCCAACAATGTGTTTTGCTTCAATTTGACTCATTTGACAAATGTGTTTATTCCTGGAGTGAATATGCAGTTCTACTCAAGAGTAAGCAACTAAGCGAAATAAAGCCATGGAACGCTTATTTGCCTTCTATCTATGCATTCTGACACTCCAACAATGTGTTTTGCTTCAATTTGACTCATAGAATCATAGAATCATAGAATCATAGAATCATAGAGTTGGAAGAGACCACAAGGGCCATCCAGTCCAACCCCCTGCCAAGCAGGAAACACCATCAAAGCATTCCTGACAGATGGCTGTCAAGCCTCTGCTTAAAGACCTCCAAAGAAGGAGACTCCACCACACTCCTTGGCAGCAAATTCCACTGCCGAACAGCTCTCACTGTCAGGAAGTTCTTCCTAATGTTTAGGTGGAATTTTCTTTCTTGTAGTTTGAATCCGTTGCTCCGTGTCCGCTTCTCTGGAGCAGCAGAAAACAACCTTTCTCCCTCCTTTATATGACATCCTTTTATATATTTGAACATGGTTATCATATCACCCCTTAACCTTCTCTTCTCCAGGCTAAACATACCCAGCTCCCTAAGCCGTTCCTCATAAGGCATCGTTTCCAGGCCTTTGACCATTTTGGTTGCCCTCTTCTGGACACGTTCCAGCTTATCAGTATCCTTCTTGAACTGTGGTGCCCAGAACTGGACACAATACTCCAGGTGAGGTCTGACCAGAGCAGAATACAGTGGTACTATTACTTCCCTTGATCTAGATGCTATACTCCTATTGATGCAGCCCAGAATTGCATTGGCTTTTTTAGCTGCTGCATCACACTGCTGACTCATGTCAAGTTTGTGGTCAACCAAAACTCCTAGATCCTTTTCACATGTACTGCTCTCAAGCCAGGTGTCTCCCATCCTGTATTTGTGCCTTTCATTTTTTTTGCCCAAGTGTAGTACTTTACATTTCTCCTTGTTAAAATTCATCTTGTTTGCTTTGGCCCAGTTGTCTAATCTGTTAAGGTCATTCTGAAGTGTGATCCTGTCCTCTGGGGTGTTAGCCACCCCTCCCAATTTGGTGTCATCTGCAAACTTGCTCAGGATTCCCTCAAGCCCATCATCCAAGTCATTGATAAAGACTCATTTGACAAAGGTGCGTATTCCTGGAGTGAATATGCAGTTCTACTCAAGAGTAAGCAACTAAGCGAAATAAAGCCATGGAACGCTCATTTGCCTTCTATCTATGCATTCTGACACTCCAACAATGTGTTTTGCTTCAATTTGACTCATTTGACAAAGGTGCGTATTCCTGGAGTGAATATGCAGTTCTACTCAAGAGTAAGCAACTAAGCGAAATAAAGCCATGGAACGCTCATTTGCCTTCTATCTATGCATTCTGACACTCCAACAATGTGTTTTGCTTCAATTTGACTCATTTGACAAAGGTGCGTATTCCTGGAGTGAATATGCAGTTCTACTCAAGAGTAAGCAACTAAGCGAAATAAAGCCATGGAACGCTTATTTGCCATCTATCTATGCATTCTGACACTCCAACAATGTGTTTTGCTTCAATTTGACTCATTTTACAAATGTGCTTATTCCTGGAGTGAATATGCAGTTCTACTCAAGAGTAAGCAACTAAGCGAAATAAAGCCATGGAACGCTTATTTGCCTTCTATCTATGCATTCTGACACTCCAACAATGTGTTTTGCTTCAATTTGACTCATTTGACAAATGTGATTATTCCTGGAGTGAATATGCAGTTCTACTCAAGAGTAAGCAACTAAGCGAAATAAAGCCATGGAACGCTTATTTGCCTTCTATCTATGCATTCTGACATTCCAACAATGTGTTTTGCTTCAATTTGACTCATTTGACAAAGGTGCGTATTCCTGGAGTGAATATGCAGTTCTACTCAAGAGTAAGCAACTAAGCGAAATAAAGCCATGGAACGCTTATTTGCCTTCTATCTATGCATTCTGACACTCCAACAATGTGTTTTGCTTCAATTTGACTCATTTGACAAATGTGTTTATTCCTGGAGTGAATATGCAGTTCTACTCAAGAGTAAGCAACTAAGCGAAATAAAGCCATGGAACGCTTATTTGCCTTCTATCTATGCATTCTGACACTCCAACAATGTGTTTTGCTTCAATTTGACTCATTTGACAAAGGTGCGTATTCCTGGAGTGAATATGCAGTTCTACTCAAGAGTAAGCAACTAAGCGAAATAAAGCCATGGAACGCTCATTTGCCTTCTATCTATGCATTCTGACACTCCAACAATGTGTTTTGCTTCAATTTGACTCATTTGACAAATGTGTTTATTCCTGGAGTGAATATGCAGTTCTACTCAAGAGTAAGCAACTAAGCGAAATAAAGCCATGGAACGCTTATTTGCCTTCTATCTATGCATTCTGACACTCCAACAATGTGTTTTGCTTCAATTTGACTCATTTGACAAATGTGCTTATTCCTGGAGTGAATATGCAGTTCTACTCAAGAGTAAGCAACTAAGCGAAATAAAGCCATGGAACGCTTATTTGCCTTCTATCTATGCATTCTGACACTCCAACAATGTGTTTTGCTTCAATTTGACTCATTTGACAAAGGTGCGTATTCCTGGAGTGAATATGCAGTTCTACTCAAGAGTAAGCAACTAAGCGAAATAAAGCCATGGAACGCTCATTTGCCTTCTATCTATGCATTCTGACACTCCAACAATGTGTTTTGCTTCAATTTGACTCATTTGACAAAGGTGCGTATTCCTGGAGTGAATATGCAGTTCTACTCAAGAGTAAGCAACTAAGCGAAATAAAGCCATGGAACGCTTATTTGCCATCTATCTATGCATTCTGACACTCCAACAATGTGTTTTGCTTCAATTTGACTCATTTTACAAATGTGCTTATTCCTGGAGTGAATATGCAGTTCTACTCAAGAGTAAGCAACTAAGCGAAATAAAGCCATGGAACGCTTATTTGCCTTCTATCTATGCATTCTGACACTCCAACAATGTGTTTTGCTTCAATTTGACTCATTTGACAAATGTGATTATTCCTGGAGTGAATATGCAGTTCTACTCAAGAGTAAGCAACTAAGCGAAATAAAGCCATGGAACGCTTATTTGCCTTCTATCTATGCATTCTGACATTCCAACAATG
The DNA here is from genome assembly GCF_965207765.1 of Zootoca vivipara. NCBI lineage: Eukaryota > Metazoa > Chordata > Lepidosauria > Squamata > Lacertidae > Zootoca > Zootoca vivipara. The sequence goes on along the minus strand of NW_028291072.1, from coordinate 157,525 downwards.
TGTTTTGCTTCAATTTGACTCATTTGACAAAGGTGCGTATTCCTGGAGTGAATATGCAGTTCTACTCAAGAGTAAGCAACTAAGCGAAATAAAGCCATGGAACGCTTATTTGCCTTCTATCTATGCATTCTGACACTCCAACAATGTGTTTTGCTTCAATTTGACTCATTTGACAAATGTGTTTATTCCTGGAGTGAATATGCAGTTCTACTCAAGAGTAAGCAACTAAGCGAAATAAAGCCATGGAACGCTTATTTGCCTTCTATCTATGCATTCTGACACTCCAACAATGTGTTTTGCTTCAATTTGACTCATTTGACAAAGGTGCGTATTCCTGGAGTGAATATGCAGTTCTACTCAAGAGTAAGCAACTAAGCGAAATAAAGCCATGGAACGCTCATTTGCCTTCTATCTATGCATTCTGACACTCCAACAATGTGTTTTGCTTCAATTTGACTCATTTGACAAATGTGTTTATTCCTGGAGTGAATATGCAGTTCTACTCAAGAGTAAGCAACTAAGCGAAATAAAGCCATGGAACGCTTATTTGCCTTCTATCTATGCATTCTGACACTCCAACAATGTGTTTTGCTTCAATTTGACTCATTTGACAAATGTGCTTATTCCTGGAGTGAATATGCAGTTCTACTCAAGAGTAAGCAACTAAGCGAAATAAAGCCATGGAACGCTTATTTGCCTTCTATCTATGCATTCTGACACTCCAACAATGTGTTTTGCTTCAATTTGACTCATTTGACAAATGTGCTTATTCCTGGAGTGAATATGCAGTTCTACTCAAGAGTAAGCAACTAAGCGAAATAAAGCCATGGAACGCTTATTTGCCTTCTATCTATGCATTCTGACACTCCAACAATGTGTTTTGCTTCAATTTGACTCATTTGACAAAGGTGCGTATTCCTGGAGTGAATATGCAGTTCTACTCAAGAGTAAGCAACTAAGCGAAATAAAGCCATGGAACGCTTATCTGCCTTCTATCTATGCATTCTGACACTCCAACAATGTGTTTTGCTTCAATTTGACTCATTTGACAAATGTGTTTATTCCTGGAGTGAATATGCAGTTCTACTCAAGAGTAAGCAACTAAGCGAAATAAAGCCATGGAACGCTTATTTGCCTTCTATCTATGCATTCTGACACTCCAACAATGTGTTTTGCTTCAATTTGACTCATTTGACAAATGTGCTTATTCCTGGAGTGAATATGCAGTTCTACTCAAGAGTAAGCAACTAAGCGAAATAAAGCCATGGAACGCTTATTTGCCTTCTATCTATGCATTCTGACACTCCAACAATGTGTTTTGCTTCAATTTGACTCATTTGACAAAGGTGCGTATTCCTGGAGTGAATATGCAGTTCTACTCAAGAGTAAGCAACTAAGCGAAATAAAGCCATGGAACGCTCATTTGCCTTCTATCTATGCATTCTGACACTCCAACAATGTGTTTTGCTTCAATTTGACTCATTTGACAAAGGTGCGTATTCCTGGAGTGAATATGCAGTTCTACTCAAGAGTAAGCAACTAAGCGAAATAAAGCCATGGAACGCTTATCTGCCTTCTATCTATGCATTCTGACACTCCAACAATGTGTTTTGCTTCAATTTGACTCATTTGACAAATGTGTTTATTCCTGGAGTGAATATGCAGTTCTACTCAAGAGTAAGCAACTAAGCGAAATAAAGCCATGGGACGCTTATTTGCCTTCTATCTATGCATTCTGACACTCCAACAATGTGTTTTGCTTCAATTTGACTCATTTGACAAATGTGCTTATTCCTGGAGTGAATATGCAGTTCTACTCAAGAGTAAGCAACTAAGCGAAATAAAGCCATGGAACGCTTATTTGCCTTCTATCTATGCATTCTGACACTCCAACAATGTGTTTTGCTTCAATTTGACTCATTTGACAAAGGTGCGTATTCCTGGAGTGAATATGCAGTTCTACTCAAGAGTAAGCAACTAAGCGAAATAAAGCCATGGAACGCTCATTTGCCTTCTATCTATGCATTCTGACACTCCAACAATGTGTTTTGCTTCAATTTGACTCATTTGACAAATGTGATTATTCCTGGAGTGAATATGCAGTTCTACTCAAGAGTAAGCAACTAAGCGAAATAAAGCCATGGAACGCTTATTTGCCTTCTATCTATGCATTCTGACATTCCAACAATGTGTTTTGCTTCAATTTGACTCATTTGACAAAGGTGCGTATTCCTGGAGTGAATATGCAGTTCTACTCAAGAGTAAGCAACTAAGCGAAATAAAGCCATGGAACGCTTATTTGCCTTCTATCTATGCATTCTGACACTCCAACAATGTGTTTTGCTTCAATTTGACTCATTTGACAAATGTGTTTATTCCTGGAGTGAATATGCAGTTCTACTCAAGAGTAAGCAACTAAGCGAAATAAAGCCATGGAACGCTTATTTGCCTTCTATCTATGCATTCTGACACTCCAACAATGTGTTTTGCTTCAATTTGACTCATTTGACAAAGGTGCGTATTCCTGGAGTGAATATGCAGTTCTACTCAAGAGTAAGCAACTAAGCGAAATAAAGCCATGGAACGCTCATTTGCCTTCTATCTATGCATTCTGACACTCCAACAATGTGTTTTGCTTCAATTTGACTCATTTGACAAATGTGTTTATTCCTGGAGTGAATATGCAGTTCTACTCAAGAGTAAGCAACTAAGCGAAATAAAGCCATGGAACGCTTATTTGCCTTCTATCTATGCATTCTGACACTCCAACAATGTGTTTTGCTTCAATTTGACTCATTTGACAAATGTGCTTATTCCTGGAGTGAATATGCAGTTCTACTCAAGAGTAAGCAACTAAGCGAAATAAAGCCATGGAACGCTTATTTGCCTTCTATCTATGCATTCTGACACTCCAACAATGTGTTTTGCTTCAATTTGACTCATTTGACAAAGGTGCGTATTCCTGGAGTGAATATGCAGTTCTACTCAAGAGTAAGCAACTAAGCGAAATAAAGCCATGGAACGCTCATTTGCCTTCTATCTATGCATTCTGACACTCCAACAATGTGTTTTGCTTCAATTTGACTCATTTGACAAAGGTGCGTATTCCTGGAGTGAATATGCAGTTCTACTCAAGAGTAAGCAACTAAGCGAAATAAAGCCATGGAACGCTTATTTGCCATCTATCTATGCATTCTGACACTCCAACAATGTGTTTTGCTTCAATTTGACTCATTTTACAAATGTGCTTATTCCTGGAGTGAATATGCAGTTCTACTCAAGAGTAAGCAACTAAGCGAAATAAAGCCATGGAACGCTTATTTGCCTTCTATCTATGCATTCTGACACTCCAACAATGTGTTTTGCTTCAATTTGACTCATTTGACAAATGTGATTATTCCTGGAGTGAATATGCAGTTCTACTCAAGAGTAAGCAACTAAGCGAAATAAAGCCATGGAACGCTTATTTGCCTTCTATCTATGCATTCTGACATTCCAACAATGTGTTTTGCTTCAATTTGACTCATTTGACAAAGGTGCGTATTCCTGGAGTGAATATGCAGTTCTACTCAAGAGTAAGCAACTAAGCGAAATAAAGCCATGGAACGCTTATTTGCCTTCTATCTATGCATTCTGACACTCCAACAATGTGTTTTGCTTCAATTTGACTCATTTGACAAATGTGTTTATTCCTGGAGTGAATATGCAGTTCTACTCAAGAGTAAGCAACTAAGCGAAATAAAGCCATGGAACGCTTATTTGCCTTCTATCTATGCATTCTGACACTCCAACAATGTGTTTTGCTTCAATTTGACTCATTTGACAAAGGTGCGTATTCCTGGAGTGAATATGCAGTTCTACTCAAGAGTAAGCAACTAAGCGAAATAAAGCCATGGAACGCTCATTTGCCTTCTATCTATGCATTCTGACACTCCAACAATGTGTTTTGCTTCAATTTGACTCATTTGACAAATGTGTTTATTCCTGGAGTGAATATGCAGTTCTACTCAAGAGTAAGCAACTAAGCGAAATAAAGCCATGGAACGCTTATTTGCCTTCTATCTATGCATTCTGACACTCCAACAATGTGTTTTGCTTCAATTTGACTCATTTGACAAATGTGCTTATTCCTGGAGTGAATATGCAGTTCTACTCAAGAGTAAGCAACTAAGCGAAATAAAGCCATGGAACGCTTATTTGCCTTCTATCTATGCATTCTGACACTCCAACAATGTGTTTTGCTTCAATTTGACTCATTTGACAAATGTGCTTATTCCTGGAGTGAATATGCAGTTCTACTCAAGAGTAAGCAACTAAGCGAAATAAAGCCATGGAACGCTTATTTGCCTTCTATCTATGCATTCTGACACTCCAACAATGTGTTTTGCTTCAATTTGACTCATTTGACAAAGGTGCGTATTCCTGGAGTGAATATGCAGTTCTACTCAAGAGTAAGCAACTAAGCGAAATAAAGCCATGGAACGCTTATCTGCCTTCTATCTATGCATTCTGACACTCCAACAATGTGTTTTGCTTCAATTTGACTCATTTGACAAATGTGTTTATTCCTGGAGTGAATATGCAGTTCTACTCAAGAGTAAGCAACTAAGCGAAATAAAGCCATGGAACGCTTATTTGCCTTCTATCTATGCATTCTGACACTCCAACAATGTGTTTTGCTTCAATTTGACTCATTTGACAAATGTGCTTATTCCTGGAGTGAATATGCAGTTCTACTCAAGAGTAAGCAACTAAGCGAAATAAAGCCATGGAACGCTTATTTGCCTTCTATCTATGCATTCTGACACTCCAACAATGTGTTTTGCTTCAATTTGACTCATTTGACAAAGGTGCGTATTCCTGGAGTGAATATGCAGTTCTACTCAAGAGTAAGCAACTAAGCGAAATAAAGCCATGGAACGCTCATTTGCCTTCTATCTATGCATTCTGACACTCCAACAATGTGTTTTGCTTCAATTTGACTCATTTGACAAAGGTGCGTATTCCTGGAGTGAATATGCAGTTCTACTCAAGAGTAAGCAACTAAGCGAAATAAAGCCATGGAACGCTTATCTGCCTTCTATCTATGCATTCTGACACTCCAACAATGTGTTTTGCTTCAATTTGACTCATTTGACAAATGTGTTTATTCCTGGAGTGAATATGCAGTTCTACTCAAGAGTAAGCAACTAAGCGAAATAAAGCCATGGGACGCTTATTTGCCTTCTATCTATGCATTCTGACACTCCAACAATGTGTTTTGCTTCAATTTGACTCATTTGACAAATGTGCTTATTCCTGGAGTGAATATGCAGTTCTACTCAAGAGTAAGCAACTAAGCGAAATAAAGCCATGGAACGCTTATTTGCCTTCTATCTATGCATTCTGACACTCCAACAATGTGTTTTGCTTCAATTTGACTCATTTGACAAAGGTGCGTATTCCTGGAGTGAATATGCAGTTCTACTCAAGAGTAAGCAACTAAGCGAAATAAAGCCATGGAACGCTCATTTGCCTTCTATCTATGCATTCTGACACTCCAACAATGTGTTTTGCTTCAATTTGACTCATTTGACAAAGGTGCGTATTCCTGGAGTGAATATGCAGTTCTACTCAAGAGTAAGCAACTAAGCGAAATAAAGCCATGGAACGCTTATTTGCCATCTATCTATGCATTCTGACACTCCAACAATGTGTTTTGCTTCAATTTGACTCATTTTACAAATGTGCTTATTCCTGGAGTGAATATGCAGTTCTACTCAAGAGTAAGCAACTAAGCGAAATAAAGCCATGGAACGCTTATTTGCCTTCTATCTATGCATTCTGACACTCCAACAATGTGTTTTGCTTCAATTTGACTCATTTGACAAATGTGATTATTCCTGGAGTGAATATGCAGTTCTACTCAAGAGTAAGCAACTAAGCGAAATAAAGCCATGGAACGCTTATTTGCCTTCTATCTATGCATTCTGACATTCCAAAAATGTGTTTTGCTTCAATTTGACTCATTTGACAAAGGTGCGTATTCCTGGAGTGAATATGCAGTTCTACTCAAGAGTAAGCAACTAAGCGAAATAAAGCCATGGAACGCTTATTTGCCTTCTATCTATGCATTCTGACACTCCAACAATGTGTTTTGCTTCAATTTGACTCATTTGACAAATGTGTTTATTCCTGGAGTGAATATGCAGTTCTACTCAAGAGTAAGCAACTAAGCGAAATAAAGCCATGGAACGCTTATTTGCCTTCTATCTATGCATTCTGACACTCCAACAATGTGTTTTGCTTCAATTTGACTCATTTGACAAAGGTGCGTATTCCTGGAGTGAATATGCAGTTCTACTCAAGAGTAAGCAACTAAGCGAAATAAAGCCATGGAACGCTTATTTGCCTTCTATCTATGCATTCTGACACTCCAACAATGTGTTTTGCTTCAATTTGACTCATTTGACAAATGTGTTTATTCCTGGAGTGAATATGCAGTTCTACTCAAGAGTAAGCAACTAAGCGAAATAAAGCCATGGAACGCTTATTTGCCTTCTATCTATGCATTCTGACACTCCAACAATGTGTTTTGCTTCAATTTGACTCATTTGACAAATGTGCTTATTCCTGGAGTGAATATGCAGTTCTACTCAAGAGTAAGCAACTAAGCGAAATAAAGCCATGGAACGCTTATTTGCCTTCTATCTATGCATTCTGACACTCCAACAATGTGTTTTGCTTCAATTTGACTCATTTGACAAAGGTGCGTATTCCTGGAGTGAATATGCAGTTCTACTCAAGAGTAAGCAACTAAGCGAAATAAAGCCATGGAACGCTTATCTGCCTTCTATCTATGCATTCTGACACTCCAACAATGTGTTTTGCTTCAATTTGACTCATTTGACAAATGTGTTTATTCCTGGAGTGAATATGCAGTTCTACTCAAGAGTAAGCAACTAAGCGAAATAAAGCCATGGAACGCTTATTTGCCTTCTATCTATGCATTCTGACACTCCAACAATGTGTTTTGCTTCAATTTGACTCATTTGACAAAGGTGCGTATTCCTGGAGTGAATATGCAGTTCTACTCAAGAGTAAGCAACTAAGCGAAATAAAGCCATGGAACGCTCATTTGCCTTCTATCTATGCATTCTGACACTCCAACAATGTGTTTTGCTTCAATTTGACTCATTTGACAAAGGTGCGTATTCCTGGAGTGAATATGCAGTTCTACTCAAGAGTAAGCAACTAAGCGAAATAAAGCCATGGAACGCTTATCTGCCTTCTATCTATGCATTCTGACACTCCAACAATGTGTTTTGCTTCAATTTGACTCATTTGACAAATGTGTTTATTCCTGGAGTGAATATGCAGTTCTACTCAAGAGTAAGCAACTAAGCGAAATAAAGCCATGGGACGCTTATTTGCCTTCTATCTATGCATTCTGACACTCCAACAATGTGTTTTGCTTCAATTTGACTCATTTGACAAATGTGCTTATTCCTGGAGTGAATATGCAGTTCTACTCAAGAGTAAGCAACTAAGCGAAATAAAGCCATGGAACGCTTATTTGCCTTCTATCTATGCATTCTGACACTCCAACAATGTGTTTTGCTTCAATTTGACTCATTTGACAAAGGTGCGTATTCCTGGAGTGAATATGCAGTTCTACTCAAGAGTAAGCAACTAAGCGAAATAAAGCCATGGAACGCTCATTTGCCTTCTATCTATGCATTCTGACACTCCAACAATGTGTTTTGCTTCAATTTGACTCATTTGACAAAGGTGCGTATTCCTGGAGTGAATATGCAGTTCTACTCAAGAGTAAGCAACTAAGCGAAATAAAGCCATGGAACGCTTATTTGCCATCTATCTATGCATTCTGACACTCCAACAATGTGTTTTGCTTCAATTTGACTCATTTTACAAATGTGCTTATTCCTGGAGTGAATATGCAGTTCTACTCAAGAGTAAGCAACTAAGCGAAATAAAGCCATGGAACGCTTATTTGCCTTCTATCTATGCATTCTGACACTCCAACAATGTGTTTTGCTTCAATTTGACTCATTTGACAAATGTGATTATTCCTGGAGTGAATATGCAGTTCTACTCAAGAGTAAGCAACTAAGCGAAATAAAGCCATGGAACGCTTATTTGCCTTCTATCTATGCATTCTGACATTCCAAAAATGTGTTTTGCTTCAATTTGACTCATTTGACAAAGGTGCGTATTCCTGGAGTGAATATGCAGTTCTACTCAAGAGTAAGCAACTAAGCGAAATAAAGCCATGGAACGCTTATTTGCCTTCTATCTATGCATTCTGACACTCCAACAATGTGTTTTGCTTCAATTTGACTCATTTGACAAATGTGTTTATTCCTGGAGTGAATATGCAGTTCTACTCAAGAGTAAGCAACTAAGCGAAATAAAGCCATGGAACGCTTATTTGCCTTCTATCTATGCATTCTGACACTCCAACAATGTGTTTTGCTTCAATTTGACTCATTTGACAAAGGTGCGTATTCCTGGAGTGAATATGCAGTTCTACTCAAGAGTAAGCAACTAAGCGAAATAAAGCCATGGAACGCTCATTTGCCTTCTATCTATGCATTCTGACACTCCAACAATGTGTTTTGCTTCAATTTGACTCATTTGACAAATGTGTTTATTCCTGGAGTGAATATGCAGTTCTACTCAAGAGTAAGCAACTAAGCGAAATAAAGCCATGGAACGCTTATTTGCCTTCTATCTATGCATTCTGACACTCCAACAATGTGTTTTGCTTCAATTTGACTCATTTGACAAATGTGCTTATTCCTGGAGTGAATATGCAGTTCTACTCAAGAGTAAGCAACTAAGCGAAATAAAGCCATGGAACGCTTATTTGCCTTCTATCTATGCATTCTGACACTCCAACAATGTGTTTTGCTTCAATTTGACTCATTTGACAAAGGTGCGTATTCCTGGAGTGAATATGCAGTTCTACTCAAGAGTAAGCAACTAAGCGAAATAAAGCCATGGAACGCTTATCTGCCTTCTATCTATGCATTCTGACACTCCAACAATGTGTTTTGCTTCAATTTGACTCATTTGACAAATGTGTTTATTCCTGGAGTGAATATGCAGTTCTACTCAAGAGTAAGCAACTAAGCGAAATAAAGCCATGGAACGCTTATTTGCCTTCTATCTATGCATTCTGACACTCCAACAATGTGTTTTGCTTCAATTTGACTCATTTGACAAATGTGCTTATTCCTGGAGTGAATATGCAGTTCTACTCAAGAGTAAGCAACTAAGCGAAATAAAGCCATGGAACGCTTATTTGCCTTCTATCTATGCATTCTGACACTCCAACAATGTGTTTTGCTTCAATTTGACTCATTTGACAAAGGTGCGTATTCCTGGAGTGAATATGCAGTTCTACTCAAGAGTAAGCAACTAAGCGAAATAAAGCCATGGAACGCTTATCTGCCTTCTATCTATGCATTCTGACACTCCAACAATGTGTTTTGCTTCAATTTGACTCATTTGACAAATGTGTTTATTCCTGGAGTGAATATGCAGTTCTACTCAAGAGTAAGCAACTAAGCGAAATAAAGCCATGGAACGCTTATTTGCCTTCTATCTATGCATTCTGACACTCCAACAATGTGTTTTGCTTCAATTTGACTCATTTGACAAATGTGCTTATTCCTGGAGTGAATATGCAGTTCTACTCAAGAGTAAGCAACTAAGCGAAATAAAGCCATGGAACGCTTTTTTGCCTTCTATCTATGCATTCTGACACTCCAACAATGTGTTTTGCTTCAATTTGACTCATTTGACAAAGGTGCGTATTCCTGGAGTGAATATGCAGTTCTACTCAAGAGTAAGCAACTAAGCGAAATAAAGCCATGGAACGCTCATTTGCCTTCTATCTATGCATTCTGACACTCCAACAATGTGTTTTGCTTCAATTTGACTCATTTGACAAAGGTGCGTATTCCTGGAGTGAATATGCAGTTCTACTCAAGAGTAAGCAACTAAGCGAAATAAAGCCATGGAACGCTTATTTGCCATCTATCTATGCATTCTGACACTCCAACAATGTGTTTTGCTTCAATTTGACTCATTTTACAAATGTGCTTATTCCTGGAGTGAATATGCAGTTCTACTCAAGAGTAAGCAACTAAGCGAAATAAAGCCATGGAACGCTTATTTGCCTTCTATCTATGCATTCTGACACTCCAACAATGTGTTTTGCTTCAATTTGACTCATTTGACAAATGTGATTATTCCTGGAGTGAATATGCAGTTCTACTCAAGAGTAAGCAACTAAGCGAAATAAAGCCATGGAACGCTTATTTGCCTTCTATCTATGCATTCTGACATTCCAACAATGTGTTTTGCTTCAATTTGACTCATTTGACAAAGGTGCGTATTCCTGGAGTGAATATGCAGTTCTACTCAAGAGTAAGCAACTAAGCGAAATAAAGCCATGGAACGCTTATTTGCCTTCTATCTATGCATTCTGACACTCCAACAATGTGTTTTGCTTCAATTTGACTCATTTGACAAATGTGTTTATTCCTGGAGTGAATATGCAGTTCTACTCAAGAGTAAGCAACTAAGCGAAATAAAGCCATGGAACGCTTATTTGCCTTCTATCTATGCATTCTGACATTCCAACAATGTGTTTTGCTTCAATTTGACTCATTTGACAAAGGTGCGTATTCCTGGAGTGAATATGCAGTTCTACTCAAGAGTAAGCAACTAAGCGAAATAAAGCCATGGAACGCTTATCTGCCTTCTATCTATGCATTCTGACACTCCAACAATGTGTTTTGCTTCAATTTGACTCATTTGACAAATGTGTTTATTCCTGGAGTGAATATGCAGTTCTACTCAAGAGTAAGCAACTAAGCGAAATAAAGCCATGGGACGCTTATTTGCCTTCTATCTATGCATTCTGACACTCCAACAATGTGTTTTGCTTCAATTTGACTCATTTGACAAATGTGCTTATTCCTGGAGTGAATATGCAGTTCTACTCAAGAGTAAGCAACTAAGCGAAATAAAGCCATGGAACGCTTATTTGCCTTCTATCTATGCATTCTGACACTCCAACAATGTGTTTTGCTTCAATTTGACTCATTTGACAAAGGTGCGTATTCCTGGAGTGAATATGCAGTTCTACTCAAGAGTAAGCAACTAAGCGAAATAAAGCCATGGAACGCTCATTTGCCTTCTATCTATGCATTCTGACACTCCAACAATGTGTTTTGCTTCAATTTGACTCATTTGACAAAGGTGCGTATTCCTGGAGTGAATATGCAGTTCTACTCAAGAGTAAGCAACTAAGCGAAATAAAGCCATGGAACGCTCATTTGCCTTCTATCTATGCATTCTGACACTCCAACAATGTGTTTTGCTTCAATTTGACTCATTTTACAAATGTGCTTATTCCTGGAGTGAATATGCAGTTCTACTCAAGAGTAAGCAACTAAGCGAAATAAAGCCATGGAACGCTTATTTGCCTTCTATCTATGCATTTTGACACTCCAACAATGTGTTTTGCTTCAATTTGACTCATTTTACAAATGTGCTTATTCCTGGAGTGAATATGCAGTTCTACTCAAGAGTAAGCAACTAAGCGAAATAAAGCCATGGAACGCTTATTTGCCTTCTATCTATGCATTCTGACACTCCAACAATGTGTTTTGCTTCAATTTGACTCATTTGACAAATGTGATTATTCCTGGAGTGAATATGCAGTTCTACTCAAGAGTAAGCAACTAAGCGAAATAAAGCCATGGAACGCTTATTTGCCTTCTATCTATGCATTCTGACATTCCAACAATGTGTTTTGCTTCAATTTGACTCATTTGACAAAGGTGCGTATTCCTGGAGTGAATATGCAGTTCTACTCAAGAGTAAGCAACTAAGCGAAATAAAGCCATGGAACGCTTATTTGCCTTCTATCTATGCATTCTGACACTCCAACAATGTGTTTTGCTTCAATTTGACTCATTTGACAAATGTGCTTATTCCTGGAGTGAATATGCAGTTCTACTCAAGAGTAAGCAACTAAGCGAAATAAAGCCATGGAACGCTTATTTGCCTTCTATCTATGCATTCTGACACTCCAACAATGTGTTTTGCTTCAATTTGACTCATTTGACAAAGGTGCGTATTCCTGGAGTGAATATGCAGTTCTACTCAAGAGTAAGCAACTAAGCGAAATAAAGCCATGGAACGCTCATTTGCCTTCTATCTATGCATTCTGACACTCCAACAATGTGTTTTGCTTCAATTTGACTCATTTGACAAATGTGTTTATTCCTGGAGTGAATATGCAGTTCTACTCAAGAGTAAGCAACTAAGCGAAATAAAGCCATGGAACGCTTATTTGCCTTCTATCTATGCATTCTGACACTCCAACAATGTGTTTTGCTTCAATTTGACTCATTTGACAAATGTGCTTATTCCTGGAGTGAATATGCAGTTCTACTCAAGAGTAAGCAACTAAGCGAAATAAAGCCATGGTACGCTTATTTGCCTTCTATCTATGCATTCTGACACTCCAACAATGTGTTTTGCTTCAATTTGACTCATTTGACAAAGGTGCGTATTCCTGGAGTGAATATGCAGTTCTACTCAAGAGTAAGCAACTAAGCGAAATAAAGCCATGGAACGCTCATTTGCCTTCTATCTATGCATTCTGACACTCCAACAATGTGTTTTGCTTCAATTTGACTCATTTGACAAAGGTGCGTATTCCTGGAGTGAATATGCAGTTCTACTCAAGAGTAAGCAACTAAGCGAAATAAAGCCATGGAACGCTTATTTGCCATCTATCTATGCATTCTGACACTCCAACAATGTGTTTTGCTTCAATTTGACTCATTTTACAAATGTGCTTATTCCTGGAGTGAATATGCAGTTCTACTCAAGAGTAAGCAACTAAGCGAAATAAAGCCATGGAACGCTTATTTGCCTTCTATATATGCATTCTGACACTCCAACAATGTGTTTTGCTTCAATTTGACTCATTTGACAAATGTGTTTATTCCTGGAGTCAATATGTAGTTCTACTCAAGAGTAAGCAACTAAGCGAAATAAAGCCATGGAACGCTTATTTGCCTTCTATCTATGCATTCTGACACTCAATATGTAGTTCTACTCAAGAGTAAGCAACTAAGCGAAATAAAGCCATGGAACGCTTATTTGCCTTCTATCTTCAATTTGACTCATTTGACAAATGTGCTTATTCCTGGAGTGAATATGCAGTTCTACTCAAGAGTAAGCAACTAAGCGAAATAAAGCCATGGAACGCTTATTTGCCTTCTATCTATGCATTCTGACACTCCAACAATGTGTTTTGCTTCAATTTGACTCCATTTGACAAATGTGTTTATTTCTGGAGTGAATATGCAGTTCTACTCAAGAGTAAGCAACTAAGCGAAATAAAGCCATGGAACGCTTATTTGCCTTCTATCTATGCATTCTGACACTCCAACAATGTGTTTTGCTTCAATTTGACTCATTTTACAAAGGTGCTTATTCCTGGAGTGAATATGCAGTTCTACTCAAGAGTAAGCAACTAAGCGAAATAAAGCCATGGAACGCTTATTTGCCTTCTATCTATGCATTCTGACACTCCAACAATGTGTTTTGCTTCAATTTGACTCATTTGACAAAAGTGCGTATTCCTGGAGTGAATATGCAGTTCTACTCAAGAGTAAGCAACTAAGCGAAATAAAGCCATGGAACGCTTATTTGCCTTCTATCTATGCATTCTGACACTCCAACAATGTGTTTTGCTTCAATTTGACTCATTTGACAAATGTGTTTATTCCTGGAGTGAATATGCAGTTCTACTCAAGAGTAAGCAACTAAGCGAAATAAAGCCATGGAACGCTCATTTGCCTTCTATCTATGCATTCTGACACTCCAACAATGTGTTTTGCTTCAATTTGACTCATTTGACAAATGTGCTTATTCCTGGAGTGAATATGCAGTTCTACTCAAGAGTAAGCAACTAAGCGAAATAAAGCCATGGAACGCTTATTTGCCTTCTATCTATGCATTCTGACACTCCAACAATGTGTTTTGCTTCAATTTGACTCCATTTGACAAATGTGTTTATTTCTGGAGTGAATATGCAGTTCTACTCATGAGTAAGCAACTAAGCGAAATAAAGCCATGGAACGCTTATTTGCCTTCTATCTATGCATTCTGACACTCCAACAATGTGTTTTGCTTCAATTTGACTCATTTAACAAATGTGCTTATTCCTGGAGTGAACATGCAGTTCTACTCAAGACTAAGCAACTAAGCGAAATAAAGCCATGGAACGCTCATTTGCCTTCTATCTATGCATTCTGACACTCCAACAATGTGTTTTGCTTCAATTTGACTCATTTGACAAAGGTGCGTATTCCTGGAGTGAATATGCACTTCTACTCAAGAGTAAGCAATTAAGCTATGCTCTGTCTGCTTCAATTTGACTCATTTGACAAATGTGTTCATTCCTGGAGTGAATATGCAGTTCTACTCAAGAGTAAGCAACTAAGCGAAATAAAGCCATGGAACGCTTATTTGCCTTCTATCTATGCATTCTGACACTCCAACAATGTGTTTTGCTTCAATTTGACTCATTTGACAAATGTGTTTATTCCTGGAGTGAATATGCAGTTCTACTCAAGAGTAAGCAACTAAGCGAAATAAAGCCATGGAACGCTTATTTGCCTTCTATCTATGCATTCTGACACTCCAACAATGTGTTCTGCTTCAATTTGACTCATTTGACAAAGGTGCTTATTCCTGGAGTGAATATGCAGTTCTACTCAAGAGTAAGCAACTAAGCGAAATAAAGCCATGGAACGCTCATTTACCTTCTATATGCATTCTGACACTCCAACAATGTGTTTTGCTTCAATTTGATTCATTTGACAAAGGTGCGTATTCCTGGAGTGAATATGCAGTTCTACTCAAGAGTAAGCAACTAAGCGAAATAAAGCCATGGAACGCTTATTTGCCTTCTATCTATGCATTCTGACACTCCAACAATGTGTTTTGCTTCAATTTGACTCATTTGACAAAGGTGTTTATTCCTGGAGTGAATATGCAGTTCTACTCAAGAGTAAGCAACTAAGCGAAATAAAGCCATGGAACGCTCATTTGCCTTCTATCTATGCATTCTGACACTCCAACAATGTGTTTTGCTTCAATTTGACTCATTTGACAAAGGTGCGTATTCCTGGAGTGAATATGCAGTTCTACTCAAGAGTAAGCAACTAAGCGAAATAAAGCCATGGAACGCTTATTTGCCTTCTATCTATGCATTCTGACACTCCAACAATGTGTTTTGCTTCAATTTGACTCATTTGACAAAGGTGCGTATTCCTGGAATGAATATGCAGTTCTACTCAAGAGTAAGCAACTAAGCGAAATAAAGCCATGGAACGCTCATTTGCCTTCTATCTATGCATTCTGACACTCCAACAATGTGTTTTGCTTCAATTTGACTCATTTGACAAATGTGCTTATTCCTGGAATGAATATGCAGTTCTACTCAAGAGTAAGCAACTAAGCGAAATAAAGCCATGGAACGCTTATTTGCCTTCTATCTATGCATTCTGACACTCCAACAATGTGTTTTGCTTCAATTTGACTCATTTGACAAATGTGCTTATTCCTGGAGTGAATATGCAGTTCTACTCAAGAGTAAGCAACTAAGCGAAATAAAGCCATGGAACGCTTATTTGCCTTCTATCTATGCATTCTGACACTCCAACAATGTGTTCTGCTTCAATTTGACTCATTTGACAAATGTGCTTATTCCTGGAGTGAATATGCAGTTCTACTCAAGAGTAAGCAACTAAGCGAAATAAAGCCATGGAACGCTCATTTACCTTCTATATGCATTCTGACACTCCAACAATGTGTTTTGCTTCAATTTGACTCATTTGACAAAGGTGCGTATTCCTGGAGTGAATATACAGTTCTACTCAAGAGTAAGCAACTAAGCGAAATAAAGCCATGGAACGCTTATTTGCCTTCTATCTATGCATTCTGACACTCCAACAATGTGTTTTGCTTCAATTTGACTCATTTGACAAAGGTGCGTATTCCTGGAGTGAATATGCACTTCTACTCAAGAGTAAGCAAATAAGCGAAATAAAGCCATGGAACGCTTATTTGCCTTCTATCTATGCATTCTGACACTCCAACAATGTGTTTTGCTTCAATTTGACTCATTTGACAAAGGTGTTTATTCCTGGAGTGAATATGCAGTTCTACTCAAGAGTAAGCAACTAAGCGAAATAAAGCCATGGAACGCTCATTTGCCTTCTATCTATGCATTCTGACACTCCAACAATGTGTTTTGCTTCAATTTGACTCATTTGACAAAGGTGCGTATTCCTGGAGTGAATATGCAGTTCTACTCAAGAGTAAGCAACTAAGCGAAATAAAGCCATGGAACGCTTATTTGCCTTCTATCTATGCATTCTGACACTCCAACAATGTGTTTTGCTTCAATTTGACTCATTTGACAAAGGTGCGTATTCCTGGAATGAATATGCAGTTCTACTCAAGAGTAAGCAACTAAGCGAAATAAAGCCATGGAACGCTCATTTGCCTTCTATCTATGCATTCTGACACTCCAACAATGTGTTTTGCTTCAATTTGACTCATTTGACAAATGTGCTTATTCCTGGAATGAATATGCAGTTCTACTCAAGAGTAAGCAACTAAGCGAAATAAAGCCATGGAACGCTTATTTGCCTTCTATCTATGCATTCTGACACTCCAACAATGTGTTTTGCTTCAATTTGACACATTTGACAAAGGTCCGTATTCCTGGAGTGAATATGCACTTCTACTCAAGAGTAAGCAACTAAGCGAAATAAAGCCATGGAACGCTTATTTGCCTTCTATCTATGCATTCTGACACTCCAACAATGTGTTCTGCTTCAATTTGACTCATTTGACAAATGTGCTTATTCCTGGAGTGAATATGCAGTTCTACTCAAGAGTAAGCAACTAAGCGAAATAAAGCCATGGAACGCTCATTTACCTTCTATATGCATTCTGACACTCCAACAATGTGTTTTGCTTCAATTTGACTCATTTGACAAAGGTGCGTATTCCTGGAGTGAATATACAGTTCTACTCAAGAGTAAGCAACTAAGCGAAATAAAGCCATGGAACGCTTATTTGCCTTCTATCTATGCATTCTGACACTCCAACAATGTGTTTTGCTTCAATTTGACTCATTTGACAAAGGTGCGTATTCCTGGAGTGAATCTGCAGTTCTACTCAAGAGTAAGCAACTAAGCGAAATAAAGCCATGGAACGCTTATTTGCCTTCTCTCTATGCATTCTGACACTCCAACAATGTGTTTTGCTTCAATTTGACTCATTTGACAAAGGTGCGTATTCCTGGAGTGAATATGCACTTCTACTCAAGAGTAAGCAAATAAGCGAAATAAAGCCATGGAACGCTTATTTGCCTTCTATCTATGCATTCTGACACTCCAACAATGTGTTCTGCTTCAATTTGACTCATTTGACAAATGTGCTCATTCCTGGAGTGAATATGCAGTTCTACTCAAGAGTAAGCAACTAAGCGAAATAAAGCCATGGAACGCTTATTTGCCTTCTATCTATGCATTCTGACACTCCAACAATGTGTTTTGCTTCAATTTGACTCATTTGACAAAGGTGCGTATTCCTGGAGTGAATATGCAGTTCTACTCAAGAGTAAGCAACTAAGCGAAATAAAGCCATGGAACGCTTATTTGCCTTCTATCTATGCATTCTGACACTCCAACAATGTGTTTTGCTTCAATTTGACTCATTTGACAAAGGTGCGTATTCCTGGAATGAATATGCAGTTCTACTCAAGAGTAAGCAACTAAGCGAAATAAAGCCATGGAACGCTTATTTGCCTTCTATCTATGCATTCTGACACTCCAACAATGTGTTTTGCTTCAATTTGACTCATTTGACAAATGTGCTTATTCCTGGAATGAATATGCAGTTCTACTCAAGAATAAGCAACTAAGCGAAATAAAGCCATGGAACGCTTATTTGCCTTCTATCTATGCATTCTGACACTCCAACAATGTGTTTTGCTTCAATTTGACACATTTGACAAAGGTCCGTATTCCTGGAGTGAATATGCACTTCTACTCAAGAGTAAGCAACTAAGCGAAATAAAGCCATGGAACGCTTATTTGCCTTCTATCTATGCATTCTGACACTCCAACAATGTGTTCTGCTTCAATTTGACTCATTTGACAAATGTGCTTATTCCTGGAGTGAATATGCAGTTCTACTCAAGAGTAAGCAACTAAGCGAAATAAAGCCATGGAACGCTTATTTGCCTTCTATCTATGCATTCTGACCCTCCAACAATGTGTTTTGCTTCAATTTGACTCATTTGACAAAGGTGCGTATTCCTGGAGTGAATATGCAGTTCTACTCAAGAGTAAGCAACTAAGCGAAATAAAGCCATGGAACGCTTATTTGCCTTCTATCTATGCATTCTGACACTCCAACAATGTGTTTTGCTTCAATTTGACTCATTTGACAAATGTGCTCATTCCTGGAGTGAATATGCACTTCTACTCAAGAGTAAGCAACTAAGCGAAATAAAGCCATGGAACGCTTATTTGCCTTCTATCTATGCATTCTGACACTCCAACAATGTGTTTTGCTTCAATTTGACTCATTTGACAAAGGTGCGTATTCCTGGAATGAATATGCAGTTCTACTCAAGAGTAAGCAACTAAGCGAAATAAAGCCATGGAACGCTTATTTGCCTTCTATCTATGCATTCTGACACTCCAACAATGTGTTTTGCTTCAATTTGACTCATTTGACAAATGTGCTTATTCCTGGAATGAATATGCAGTTCTACTCAAGAGTAAGCAACTAAGCGAAATAAAGCCATGGAACGCTTATTTGCCTTCTATCTATGCATTCTGACACTCCAACAATGTGTTTTGCTTCAATTTGACACATTTGACAAAGGTCCGTATTCCTGGAGTGAATATGCACTTCTACTCAAGAGTAAGCAACTAAGCGAAATAAAGCCATGGAACGCTTATTTGCCTTCTATCTATGCATTCTGACACTCCAACAATGTGTTCTGCTTCAATTTGACTCATTTGACAAAGGTGCGTATTCCTGGAGTGAATATGCACTTCTACTCAAGAGTAAGCAATTAAGCGAAATAAAGCCATGGAACGCTTATTTGCCTTCTATCTATGCATTCTGACACTCCAACAATGTGTTCTGCTTCAATTTGACTCATTTGACAAATGTGTTTATTCCTGGAGTGAATATGCAGTTCTACTCAAGAGTAAGCAACTAAGCGAAATAAAGCCATGGAACGCTTATTTGCCTTCTATCTATGCAATCTGACACTCCAACAATGTGTTTTGCTTCAATTTGACTCATTTGACAAATGTGTTTATTCCTGGAGTGAATATGCAGTTCTACTCAAGAGTAAGCAACTAAGCGAAATAAAGCCATGGAACGCTTATTTGCCTTCTATCTATGCATTCTGACACTCCAACAATGTGTTCTGCTTCAATTTGACTCATTTGACAAAGGTGCTTATTCCTGGAGTGAATATGCAGTTCTACTCAAGAGTAAGCAACTAAGCGAAATAAAGCCATGGAACGCTCATTTACCTTCTATATGCATTCTGACACTCCAACAATGTGTTTTGCTTCAATTTGATTCATTTGACAAAGGTGCGTATTCCTGGAGTGAATATGCAGTTCTACTCAAGAGTAAGCAACTAAGCGAAATAAAGCCATGGAACGCTTATTTGCCTTCTATCTATGCATTCTGACACTCCAACAATGTGTTTTGCTTCAATTTGACTCATTTGACAAAGGTGTTTATTCCTGGAGTGAATATGCAGTTCTACTCAAGAGTAAGCAACTAAGCGAAATAAAGCCATGGAACGCTCATTTGCCTTCTATCTATGCATTCTGACACTCCAACAATGTGTTTTGCTTCAATTTGACTCATTTGACAAAGGTGCGTATTCCTGGAGTGAATATGCAGTTCTACTCAAGAGTAAGCAACTAAGCGAAATAAAGCCATGGAACGCTTATTTGCCTTCTATCTATGCATTCTGACACTCCAACAATGTGTTTTGCTTCAATTTGACTCATTTGACAAAGGTGCGTATTCCTGGAATGAATATGCAGTTCTACTCAAGAGTAAGCAACTAAGCGAAATAAAGCCATGGAACGCTCATTTGCCTTCTATCTATGCATTCTGACACTCCAACAATGTGTTTTGCTTCAATTTGACTCATTTGACAAATGTGCTTATTCCTGGAATGAATATGCAGTTCTACTCAAGAGTAAGCAACTAAGCGAAATAAAGCCATGGAACGCTTATTTGCCTTCTATCTATGCATTCTGACACTCCAACAATGTGTTTTGCTTCAATTTGACACATTTGACAAAGGTCCGTATTCCTGGAGTGAATATGCACTTCTACTCAAGAGTAAGCAACTAAGCGAAATAAAGCCATGGAACGCTTATTTGCCTTCTATCTATGCATTCTGACACTCCAACAATGTGTTCTGCTTCAATTTGACTCATTTGACAAATGTGCTTATTCCTGGAGTGAATATGCAGTTCTACTCAAGAGTAAGCAACTAAGCGAAATAAAGCCATGGAACGCTCATTTACCTTCTATATGCATTCTGACACTCCAACAATGTGTTTTGCTTCAATTTGACTCATTTGACAAAGGTGCGTATTCCTGGAGTGAATATACAGTTCTACTCAAGAGTAAGCAACTAAGCGAAATAAAGCCATGGAACGCTTATTTGCCTTCTATCTATGCATTCTGACACTCCAACAATGTGTTTTGCTTCAATTTGACTCATTTGACAAAGGTGCGTATTCCTGGAGTGAATATGCAGTTCTACTCAAGAGTAAGCAACTAAGCGAAATAAAGCCATGGAACGCTTATTTGCCTTCTCTCTATGCATTCTGACACTCCAACAATGTGTTTTGCTTCAATTTGACACATTTGACAAAGGTGCGTATTCCTGGAGTGAATATGCACTTCTACTCAAGAGTAAGCAAATAAGCGAAATAAAGCCATGGAACGCTTATTTGCCTTCTATCTATGCATTCTGACACTCCAACAATGTGTTCTGCTTCAATTTGACTCATTTGACAAATGTGCTTATTCCTGGAGTGAATATGCAGTTCTACTCAAGAGTAAGCAACTAAGCGAAATAAAGCCATGGAACGCTTATTTGCCTTCTATCTATGCATTCTGACCCTCCAACAATGTGTTTTGCTTCAATTTGACTCATTTGAAAAAGGTGCGTATTCCTGGAGTGAATATGCAGTTCTACTCAAGAGTAAGCAACTAAGCGAAATAAAGCCATGGAACGCTTATTTGCCTTCTATCTATGCATTCTGACACTCCAACAATGTGTTTTGCCTCAATTTGACTCATTTGACAAATGTGCTCATTCCTGGAGTGAATATGCAGTTCTACTCAAGAGTAAGCAACTAAGCGAAATAAAGCCATGGAACGCTTATTTGCCTTCTATCTATGCATTCTGACACTCCAACAATGTGTTTTGCTTCAATTTGACTCATTTGACAAAGGTGCGTATTCCTGGAATGAATATGCAGTTCTACTCAAGAGTAAGCAACTAAGCGAAATAAAGCCATGGAACGCTTATTTGCCTTCTATCTATGCATTCTGACACTCCAACAATGTGTTTTGCTTCAATTTGACTCATTTGACAAATGTGCTTATTCCTGGAATGAATATGCAGTTCTACTCAAGAGTAAGCAACTAAGCGAAATAAAGCCATGGAACGCTTATTTGCCTTCTATCTATGCATTCTGACACTCCAACAATGTGTTTTGCTTCAATTTGACACATTTGACAAAGGTCCGTATTCCTGGAGTGAATATGCACTTCTACTCAAGAGTAAGCAACTAAGCGAAATAAAGCCATGGAACGCTTATTTGCCTTCTATCTATGCATTCTGACACTCCAACAATGTGTTCTGCTTCAATTTGACTCATTTGACAAATGTGCTTATTCCTGGAGTGAATATGCAGTTCTACTCAAGAGTAAGCAACTAAGCGAAATAAAGCCATGGAACGCTTATTTGCCTTCTATCTATGCATTCTGACACTCCAACAATGTGTTTTGCTTCAATTTGACTCATTTGACAAAGGTGCGTATTCCTGGAGTGAATATGCAGTTCTACTCAAGAGTAAGCAACTAAGCGAAATAAAGCCATGGAACGCTTATTTGCCTTCTATCTATGCATTCTGACACTCCAACAATGTGTTTTGCTTCAATTTGACTCATTTGACAAAGGTGCGTATTCCTGGAGTGAATATGCAGTTCTACTCAAGAGTAAGCAACTAAGCGAAATAAAGCCAGGGAACGCTCATTTGCCTTCTATCTATGCATTCTGACACTCCAACAATGTGTTTTGCTTCAATTTGACTCATTTGACAAAGGTGCGTATTCCTGGAGTGAATATGCAGTTCTACTCAAGAGTAAGCAACTAAGCGAAATAAAGCCATGGAACGCTTATTTGCCTTCTATCTATGCATTCTGACACTCCAACAATGTGTTTTGCTTCAATTTGACTCATTTGACAAATGTGCTTATTCCTGGAGTGAATATGCAGTTCTACTCAAGAGTAAGCAACTAAGCGAAATAAAGCCATGGAACGCTTATTTGCCTTCTATCTATGCATTCTGACACTCCAACAATGTGTTTTGCTTCAATTTGACACATTTGACAAAGGTCCGTATTCCTGGAGTGAATATGCACTTCTACTCAAGAGTAAGCAACTAAGCGAAATAAAGCCATGGAACGCTTATTTGCCTTCTATCTATGCATTCTGACACTCCAACAATGTGTTCTGCTTCAATTTGACTCATTTGACAAATGTGCTTATTCCTGGAGTGAATATGCAGTTCTACTCAAGAGTAAGCAACTAAGCGAAATAAAGCCATGGAACGCTCATTTACCTTCTATATGCATTCTGACACTCCAACAATGTGTTTTGCTTCAATTTGACTCATTTGACAAAGGTGCGTATTCCTGGAGTGAATATACAGTTCTACTCAAGAGTAAGCAACTAAGCGAAATAAAGCCATGGAACGCTTATTTGCCTTCTATCTATGCATTCTGACACTCCAACAATGTGTTTTGCTTCAATTTGACTCATTTGACAAAGGTGCGTATTCCTGGAGTGAATATGCAGTTCTACTCAAGAGTAAGCAACTAAGCGAAATAAAGCCATGGAACGCTTATTTGCCTTCTATCTATGCATTCTGACACTCCAACAATGTGTTTTGCTTCAATTTGACTCATTTGACAAAGGTGCGTATTCCTGGAGTGAATATGCAGTTCTACTCAAGAGTAAGCAACTAAGCGAAATAAAGCCATGGAACGCTTATTTGCCTTCTATCTATGCATTCTGACACTCCAACAATGTGTTTTGCTTCAATTTGACTCATTTGACAAATGTGCTTATTCCTGGAATGAATATGCAGTTCTACTCAAGAGTAAGCAACTAAGCGAAATAAAGCCATGGAACGCTTATTTGCCTTCTATCTATGCATTCTGACACTCCAACAATGTGTTTTGCTTCAATTTGACACATTTGACAAAGGTCCGTATTCCTGGAGTGAATATGCACTTCTACTCAAGAGTAAGCAACTAAGCGAAATAAAGCCATGGAACGCTTATTTGCCTTCTATCTATGCATTCTGACACTCCAACAATGTGTTCTGCTTCAATTTGACTCATTTGACAAATGTGCTTATTCCTGGAGTGAATATGCAGTTCTACTCAAGAGTAAGCAACTAAGCGAAATAAAGCCATGGAACGCTTATTTGCCTTCTATCTATGCATTCTGACACTCCAACAATGTGTTTTGCTTCAATTTGACTCATTTGACAAAGGTGCGTATTCCTGGAGTGAATATGCAGTTCTACTCAAGAGTAAGCAACTAAGCGAAATAAAGCCATGGAACGCTTATTTGCCTTCTATCTATGCATTCTGACACTCCAACAATGTGTTTTGCTTCAATTTGACTCATTTGACAAAGGTGCGTATTCCTGGAGTGAATATGCAGTTCTACTCAAGAGTAAGCAACTAAGCGAAATAAAGCCAGGGAACGCTCATTTGCCTTCTATCTATGCATTCTGACACTCCAACAATGTGTTTTGCTTCAATTTGACTCATTTGACAAAGGTGCGTATTCCTGGAGTGAATATGCAGTTCTACTCAAGAGTAAGCAACTAAGCGAAATAAAGCCATGGAACGCTTATTTGCCTTCTATCTATGCATTCTGACACTCCAACAATGTGTTTTGCTTCAATTTGACTCATTTGACAAATGTGCTTATTCCTGGAGTGAATATGCAGTTCTACTCAAGAGTAAGCAACTAAGCGAAATAAAGCCATGGAACGCTTATTTGCCTTCTATCTATGCATTCTGACACTCCAACAATGTGTTTTGCTTCAATTTGACACATTTGACAAAGGTCCGTATTCCTGGAGTGAATATGCACTTCTACTCAAGAGTAAGCAACTAAGCGAAATAAAGCCATGGAACGCTTATTTGCCTTCTATCTATGCATTCTGACACTCCAACAATGTGTTCTGCTTCAATTTGACTCATTTGACAAATGTGCTTATTCCTGGAGTGAATATGCAGTTCTACTCAAGAGTAAGCAACTAAGCGAAATAAAGCCATGGAACGCTCATTTACCTTCTATATGCATTCTGACACTCCAACAATGTGTTTTGCTTCAATTTGACTCATTTGACAAAGGTGCGTATTCCTGGAGTGAATATACAGTTCTACTCAAGAGTAAGCAACTAAGCGAAATAAAGCCATGGAACGCTTATTTGCCTTCTATCTATGCATTCTGACACTCCAACAATGTGTTTTGCTTCAATTTGACTCATTTGACAAAGGTGCGT
The DNA here is from genome assembly GCF_965207765.1 of Zootoca vivipara. NCBI lineage: Eukaryota > Metazoa > Chordata > Lepidosauria > Squamata > Lacertidae > Zootoca > Zootoca vivipara. The sequence goes on along the minus strand of NW_028291072.1, from coordinate 132,533 downwards.
ATTCCTGGAGTGAATATGCAGTTCTACTCAAGAGTAAGCAACTAAGCGAAATAAAGCCATGGAACGCTTATTTGCCTTCTATCTATGCATTCTGACACTCCAACAATGTGTTTTGCTTCAATTTGACTCATTTGACAAAGGTGCGTATTCCTGGAGTGAATATGCAGTTCTACTCAAGAGTAAGCAACTAAGCGAAATAAAGCCAGGGAACGCTCATTTGCCTTCTATCTATGCATTCTGACACTCCAACAATGTGTTTTGCTTCAATTTGACTCATTTGACAAAGGTGCGTATTCCTGGAGTGAATATGCAGTTCTACTCAAGAGTAAGCAACTAAGCGAAATAAAGCCATGGAACGCTTATTTGCCTTCTATCTATGCATTCTGACACTCCAACAATGTGTTTTGCTTCAATTTGACTCATTTGACAAATGTGCTTATTCCTGGAGTGAATATGCAGTTCTACTCAAGAGTAAGCAACTAAGCGAAATAAAGCCATGGAACGCTTATTTGCCTTCTATCTATGCATTCTGACACTCCAACAATGTGTTTTGCTTCAATTTGACTCATTTGACAAATGTGCTTATTCCTGGAGTGAATATGCAGTTCTACTCAAGAGTAAGCAACTAAGCGAAATAAAGCCATGGAACGCTTATTTGCCTTCTATCTATGCATTCTGACACTCCAACAATGTGTTTTGCTTCAATTTGACTCCATTTGACAAATGTTTTTATTCCTGGAGTGAATATGCAGTTCTACTCAAGAGTAAGCAACTAAGCGAAATAAAGCCATGGAACGCTTATTCGCCTTCTATCTATGCATTCTGACACTCCAACAATGTGTTTTGCTTCAATTTGACTCATTTGACAAAGGTGCGTATTCCTGGAGTGAATATACAGTTCTACTCAAGAGTAAGCAACTAAGCGAAATAAAGCCATGGAACGCTTATTTGCCTTCTATCTATGCATTCTGACACTCCAACAATGTGTTTTGCTTCAATTTGACTCATTTGACAAAGGTGCGTATTCCTGGAGTGAATATGCAGTTCTACTCAAGAGTAAGCAACTAAGCGAAATAAAGCCATGGAACGCTTATTTGCCTTCTATCTATGCATTCTGACACTCCAACAATGTGTTTTGCTTCAATTTGACTCATTTGACAAAGGTGCGTATTCCTGGAGTGAATATGCAGTTCTACTCAAGAGTAAGCAACTAAGCGAAATAAAGCCATGGAACGCTTATTTGCCTTCTATCTATGCATTCTGACACTCCAACAATGTGTTTTGCTTCAATTTGACTCATTTGACAAATGTGCTTATTCCTGGAATGAATATGCAGTTCTACTCAAGAGTAAGCAACTAAGCGAAATAAAGCCATGGAACGCTTATTTGCCTTCTATCTATGCATTCTGACACTCCAACAATGTGTTTTGCTTCAATTTGACACATTTGACAAAGGTCCGTATTCCTGGAGTGAATATGCACTTCTACTCAAGAGTAAGCAACTAAGCGAAATAAAGCCATGGAACGCTTATTTGCCTTCTATCTATGCATTCTGACACTCCAACAATGTGTTCTGCTTCAATTTGACTCATTTGACAAATGTGCTTATTCCTGGAGTGAATATGCAGTTCTACTCAAGAGTAAGCAACTAAGCGAAATAAAGCCATGGAACGCTTATTTGCCTTCTATCTATGCATTCTGACACTCCAACAATGTGTTTTGCTTCAATTTGACTCATTTGACAAAGGTGCGTATTCCTGGAGTGAATATGCAGTTCTACTCAAGAGTAAGCAACTAAGCGAAATAAAGCCATGGAACGCTTATTTGCCTTCTATCTATGCATTCTGACACTCCAACAATGTGTTTTGCTTCAATTTGACTCATTTGACAAAGGTGCGTATTCCTGGAGTGAATATGCAGTTCTACTCAAGAGTAAGCAACTAAGCGAAATAAAGCCAGGGAACGCTCATTTGCCTTCTATCTATGCATTCTGACACTCCAACAATGTGTTTTGCTTCAATTTGACTCATTTGACAAAGGTGCGTATTCCTGGAGTGAATATGCAGTTCTACTCAAGAGTAAGCAACTAAGCGAAATAAAGCCATGGAACGCTTATTTGCCTTCTATCTATGCATTCTGACACTCCAACAATGTGTTTTGCTTCAATTTGACTCATTTGACAAATGTGCTTATTCCTGGAGTGAATATGCAGTTCTACTCAAGAGTAAGCAACTAAGCGAAATAAAGCCATGGAACGCTTATTTGCCTTCTATCTATGCATTCTGACACTCCAACAATGTGTTTTGCTTCAATTTGACACATTTGACAAAGGTCCGTATTCCTGGAGTGAATATGCACTTCTACTCAAGAGTAAGCAACTAAGCGAAATAAAGCCATGGAACGCTTATTTGCCTTCTATCTATGCATTCTGACACTCCAACAATGTGTTCTGCTTCAATTTGACTCATTTGACAAATGTGCTTATTCCTGGAGTGAATATGCAGTTCTACTCAAGAGTAAGCAACTAAGCGAAATAAAGCCATGGAACGCTCATTTACCTTCTATATGCATTCTGACACTCCAACAATGTGTTTTGCTTCAATTTGACTCATTTGACAAAGGTGCGTATTCCTGGAGTGAATATACAGTTCTACTCAAGAGTAAGCAACTAAGCGAAATAAAGCCATGGAACGCTTATTTGCCTTCTATCTATGCATTCTGACACTCCAACAATGTGTTTTGCTTCAATTTGACTCATTTGACAAAGGTGCGTATTCCTGGAGTGAATATGCAGTTCTACTCAAGAGTAAGCAACTAAGCGAAATAAAGCCATGGAACGCTTATTTGCCTTCTATCTATGCATTCTGACACTCCAACAATGTGTTTTGCTTCAATTTGACTCATTTGACAAAGGTGCGTATTCCTGGAGTGAATATGCAGTTCTACTCAAGAGTAAGCAACTAAGCGAAATAAAGCCAGGGAACGCTCATTTGCCTTCTATCTATGCATTCTGACACTCCAACAATGTGTTTTGCTTCAATTTGACTCATTTGACAAAGGTGCGTATTCCTGGAGTGAATATGCAGTTCTACTCAAGAGTAAGCAACTAAGCGAAATAAAGCCATGGAACGCTTATTTGCCTTCTATCTATGCATTCTGACACTCCAACAATGTGTTTTGCTTCAATTTGACTCATTTGACAAATGTGCTTATTCCTGGAGTGAATATGCAGTTCTACTCAAGAGTAAGCAACTAAGCGAAATAAAGCCATGGAACGCTTATTTGCCTTCTATCTATGCATTCTGACACTCCAACAATGTGTTTTGCTTCAATTTGACTCCATTTGACAAATGTGTTTATTCCTGGAGTGAATATGCAGTTCTACTCAAGAGTAAGCAACTAAGCGAAATAAAGCCATGGAATGCTCATTTGCCTTCTATCTATGCATTCTGACACTCCAACAATGTGTTTTGCTTCAATTTGACTCATTTTACAAAGGTGTTTATTCCTGGAGTGAATATGCAGTTCTACTCAAGAGTAAGCAACTAAGCGAAATAAAGCCGTGGAACGCTTATTTGCCTTCTATCTATGCATTCTGACACTCCAACAATGTGTTTTGCTTCAATTTGACTCATTTGACAAATGTGCTTATTCCTGGAATGAATATGCAGTTCTACTCAAGAGTAAGCAACTAAGCGAAATAAAGCCATGGAACGCTTATTTGCCTTCTATCTATGCATACTGACACTCCAACAATGTGTTTTGCTTCAATTTGACTCATTTGACAAGGGTGCGTATTCCTGGAGTGAATATGCAGTTCTACTCAAGAGTAAGCAACTAAGCGAAATAAAGCCATGGAACGCTCATTTGCCTTCTATCTATGCATTCTGACACTCCAACAATGTGTTTTGCTTCAATTTGACTCATTTGACAAAGGTGCGTATTCCTGGAGTGAATATGCAGTTCTACTCAAGAGTAAGCAACTAAGCGAAATAAAGCCATGGAACGCTTATTTGCCATCTATCTATGCATTCTGACACTCCAACAATGTGTTTTGCTTCAATTTGACGCATTTTACAAATGTGCTTATTCCTGGAGTGAATATGCAGTTCTACTCAAGAGTAAGCAACTAAGCGAAATAAAGCCATGGAACGCTTATTTGCCTTCTATCTATGCATTCTGACACTCCAACAATGTGTTTTGCTTCAATTTGACTCATTTGACAAATGTGTTTATTCCTGGAGTGAATATGCAGTTCTACTCAAGAGTAAGCAACTAAGCGAAATAAAGCCATGGAACGCTTATTTGCCTTCTATCTATGCATTCTGACACTCCAACAATGTGTTCTGCTTCAATTTGACTCATTTGACAAAGGTGCTTATTCCTGGAGTGAATATGCAGTTCTACTCAAGAGTAAGCAACTAAGCGAAATAAAGCCATGGAACGCTTATTTGCCTTCTCTCTATGCATTCTGACACTCCAACAATGTGTTTTGCTTCAATTTGACTCATTTGACAAAGGTGCGTATTCCTGGAGTGAATATGCAGTTCTACTCAAGAGTAAGCAACTAAGCGAAATAAAGCCATGGAACGCTTATTCGCCTTCTATCTATGCATTCTTACACTCCAACAATGTGTTTTGCTTCAATTTGACTCATTTTACAAAGGTGCTTATTCCTGGAGTGAATATGCAGTTCTACTCAAGAGTAAGCAACTGAGCGAAATAAAGCCATGGAACGCTTATTTGCCTTCTATCTATGCATTCTGACACTCCAACAATGTGTTCTGCTTCAATTTGACTCATTTGACAAATGTGTTTATTCCTGGAGTGAATATGCAGTTCTACTCAGGAGTAAGCAACTAAGCGAAATAAAGCCATGGAACGCTTATTTGCCTTCTATCTATGCATTCTGACACTCCAACAATGTGTTTTGCTTCAATTTGACTCATTTGACAAATGTGTTTATTCCTGGAGTGAATAGGCAGTTCTACTCAAGAGTCAGCAACTAAGCGAAATAAAGCCATGGAACGCTTACTCGCCTTCTATCTATGCATGCTGACACTCCAACAATGTGTTTTGCTTCAATTTGACTCATTTTACAAAGGTGCTTATTCCTGGAGTGAATATGCAGTTCTACTCAAGAGTAAGCAACTAAGCGAAATAAGCCATGGAACGCTTATTTGCCTTCTATCTATGCATTCTGACACTCCAACAATGTGTTCTGCTTCAATTTGACTCATTTGACAAATGTGTTTATTCCTGGAGTGAATATGCAGTTCTACTCAGGAGTAAGCAACTAAGCGAAATAAGCCATGGAACGCATATTTGCCTTCTATCTATGCATTCTGACACTCCAACAATGTGTTTTGCTTCAATCTGACTCATTTGACAAATGTTTTTATTCCTGGAGTGAATATGCAGTTCTACTCAAGAGTCAGCAACTAAGCGAAATAAAGCCATGGAACGCTTACTCGCCTTCTATCTATGCATTCTGACACTCCAACAATGTGTTTTGCTTCAATTTGACTCATTTTACAAAGGTGCTTATTCCTGGAGTGAATATGCAGTTCTACTCAAGAGTAAGCAACTGAGCGAAATAAAGCCATGGAACGCTTATTTGCCTTCTATCTATGCATTCTGACACTCCAACAATGTGTTTTGCTTCAATTGGACTCATTTGACAAATGTGCTTATTCCTGGAGTGAATATGCAGTTCTACTCAAGAGTAAGCAACTAAGCGAAATAAAGCCATGGAACGCTCATTTGCCTTCTATCTATGCATTCTGACACTCCAACAATGTGTTTTGCTTCAATTTGACTCATTTGACAAAGGTGCGTATTCCTGGAGTGAATATGCAGTTCTACTCAAGAGTAAGCAACTAAGCGAAATAAAGCCATGGAACGCTTATTTGCCTTCTATCTATGCATTCTGACACTCCAACAATGTGTTTTGCTTCAATTTGACTCATTTGACAAAGGTGCGTATTCCTGGAGTGAATATGCAGTTCTACTCAAGAGTAAGCAACTAAGCGAAATAAAGCCATGGAACGCTTATTTGCCTTCTATCTATGCATTCTGACACTCCAACAATGTGTTTTGCTTCAATTTGACTCATTTGACAAAGGTGCGTATTCCTGGAGTGAATATGCAGTTCTACTCAAGAGTAAGCAACTAAGCGAAATAAAGCCATGGAACGCTTATTTGCCTTCTATCTATGCATTTTGACACTCCAACAATGTATTCTGCTTCAATTTGACTCATTTGACAAAGGTGTTTATTCCTGGAGTGAATATGCAGTTCTACTCAAGAGTAAGCAACTAAGCAAAATAAAGCCATGGAACGCTTATTTGCCTTCTATCTATGCATTCTGACACTCCAACAATTAGTTTTACTTCAATTTGACTCATTTGACAAAGGTGCTTATTCCTGGAGTGAATATGCAGTTCTACTCAAGAGTAAGCAACTAAGCGAAATAAAGCCATGGAACGCTTATTTGCCTTCTCTCTATGCATTCTGACACTCCAACAATGTGTTTTGCTTCAATTTGACTCATTTGACAAAGGTGCGTATTCCTGGAGTGAATATGCACTTCTACTCAAGAGTAAGCAACTAAGCGAAATAAAGCCATGGAACGCTTATTTGCCTTCTATCTATGCATGCTGACACTCCAACAATGTGTTTTGCTTCAATTTGACTCATTTGACAAAGGTGCGTATTCCTGGAGTGAATATGCAGTTCTACTCAAGAGTAAGCAACTAAGCGAAATAAAGCCATGGAACGCTTATTCGCCTTCTATCTATGCATTCTGACACTCCAACAATGTGTTTTGCTTCAATTTGACTCATTTTACAAAGGTGCTTATTCCTGGAGTGAATATGCAGTTCTACTCAAGAGTAAGCAACTGAGCGAAATAAAGCCATGGAACGCTTATTTGCCTTCTATCTATGCATTCTGACACTCCAACAATGTGTTCTGCTTCAATTTGACTCATTTGACAAATGTGTTTATTCCTGGAGTGAATATGCAGTTCTACTCGGGAGTAAGCAACTAAGCGAAATAAAGCCATGGAACGCTTATTTGCCTTCTATCTATGCATTCTGACACTCCAACAATGTGTTTTGCTTCAATTTGACTCATTTGACAAATGTGTTTATTCCTGGAGTGAATATGCAGTTCTACTCAAGAGTCAGCAACTAAGCGAAAAAAAGCCATGGAACGCTTACTCGCCTTCTATCTATGCATTCTGACACTCCAACAATGTGTTTTGCTTCAATTTGACTCATTTTACAAAGGTGCTTATTCCTGGAGTGAATATGCAGTTCTACTCAAGAGTAAGTAACTGAGCGAAATAAAGCCATGGAACGCTTACTTGCCTTCTATCTATGCATTCTGACACTCCAACAATGTGTTTTGCTTCAATTGGACTCATTTGACAAATGTGCTTATTCCTGGAGTGAATATGCAGTTCTACTCAAGAGTAAGCAACTAAGCGAAATAAAGCCATGGAACGCTCATTTGCCTTCTATCTATGCATTCTGACACTCCAACAATGTGTTTTGCTTCAATTTGACTCATTTGACAAAGGTGCGTATTCCTGGAGTGAATATGCAGTTCTACTCAAGAGTAAGCAACTAAGCGAAATAAAGCCATGGAACGCTTATTTGCCTTCTATCTATGCATTTTGACACTCCAACAATGTATTCTGCTTCAATTTGACTCATTTGACAAAGGTGTTTATTCCTGGAGTGAATATGCAGTTCTACTCAGGAGTAAGCAACTAAGCGAAATAAAGCCATGGAACGCTTATTTGCCTTCTATCCATGCATTCTGACACTCCAACAATGTGTTCTGCTTCAATTTGACTCATTTGACAAATGTGCTTATTCCTGGAGTGAATATGCAGTTCTACTCAAGAGTAAGCAACTAAGCGAAATAAAGCCATGGAACGCTCATTTGCCTTCTATCTATGCATTCTGACACTCAACAATGTGTTTTGCTTCAATTTGACTCATTTGACAAAGGTGCGTATTCCTGGAGTGAATATGCAGTTCTACTCAAGAGTAAGCAACTAAGCGAAATAAAGCCATTGAACGCTTATTTGCCTTCTATCTATGCATTCTGACACTCCAACAATGTATTCTGCTTCAATTTGACTCATTTGACAAAGGTGTTTATTCCTGGAGTGAATATGCAGTTCTACTCAGGAGTAAGCAACTAAGCGAAATAAAGCCATGGAACGCTTATTTGCCTTCTATCCATGCATTCTGACACTCCAACAATGTGTTCTGCTTCAATTTGACTCATTTGACAAATGTGCTTATTCCTGGAGTGAATATGCAGTTCTACTCAAGAGTAAGCAACTAAGCGAAATAAAGCCATGGAACGCTCATTTGCCTTCTATCTATGCATTCTGACACTCAACAATGTGTTTTGCTTCAATTTGACTCATTTGACAAAGGTGCGTATTCCTGGAGTGAATATGCAGTTCTACTCAAGAGTAAGCAACTAAGCGAAATAAAGCCATTGAACGCTTATTTGCCTTCTATCTATGCATTCTGACACTCCAACAATGTGTTTTGCTTCAATTTGACTCATTTGACAAATGTGTTTATTCCTGGAGTGAATATGCAGTTCTACTCAAGAGTAAGCAACTAAGCGAAATAAAGCCATGGAACGCTCATTTGCCTTCTATCTATGCATTCTGACACTCAACAATGTGTTTTGCTTCAATTTGACTCATTTGACAAAGGTGCGTATTCCTGGAGTGAATATGCAGTTCTACTCAAGAGTAAGCAACTAAGCGAAATAAAGCCATGGAACGCTTATTTGCCTTCTATCTATGCATTCTGACACTCCAACAATGTGTTTTGCTTCAATTTGACTCATTTGACAAAGGTGCGTATTCCTGGAATGAATATGCAGTTCTACTCAAGAGTAAGCAACTAAGCGAAATAAAGCCATGGAACGCTTATTTGCCTTCTATCTATGCATTCTGACACTCCAACAATGTGTTTTGCTTCAATTTGACTCATTTGACAAATGTGCTTATTCCTGGAATGAATATGCAGTTCTACTCAAGAGTAAGCAACTAAGCGAAATAAAGCCATGGAACGCTTATTTGCCTTCTATCTATGCATTCTGACACTCCAACAATGTGTTTTGCTTCAATTTGACACATTTGACAAAGGTCCGTATTCCTGGAGTGAATATGCACTTCTACTCAAGAGTAAGCAACTAAGCGAAATAAAGCCATGGAACGCTTATTTGCCTTCTATCTATGCATTCTGACACTCCAACAATGTGTTCTGCTTCAATTTGACTCATTTGACAAATGTGCTTATTCCTGGAGTGAATATGCAGTTCTACTCAAGAGTAAGCAACTAAGCGAAATAAAGCCATGGAACGCTTATTTGCCTTCTATCTATGCATTCTGACACTCCAACAATGTGTTTTGCTTCAATTTGACTCATTTGACAAAGGTGCGTATTCCTGGAGTGAATATGCAGTTCTACTCAAGAGTAAGCAACTAAGCGAAATAAAGCCATGGAACGCTTATTTGCCTTCTATCTATGCATTCTGACACTCCAACAATGTGTTTTGCTTCAATTTGACGCATTTGACAAAGGTGCGTATTCCTGGAGTGAATATGCAGTTCTACTCAAGAGTAAGCAACTAAGCGAAATAAAGCCAGGGAACGCTCATTTGCCTTCTATCTATGCATTCTGACACTCCAACAATGTGTTTTGCTTCAATTTGACTCATTTGACAAAGGTGCGTATTCCTGGAGTGAATATGCAGTTCTACTCAAGAGTAAGCAACTAAGCGAAATAAAGCCATGGAACGCTTATTTGCCTTCTATCTATGCATTCTGACACTCCAACAATGTGTTTTGCTTCAATTTGACTCATTTGACAAATGTGCTTATTCCTGGAGTGAATATGCAGTTCTACTCAAGAGTAAGCAACTAAGCGAAATAAAGCCATGGAACGCTTATTTGCCTTCTATCTATGCATTCTGACACTCCAACAATGTGTTTTGCTTCAATTTGACACATTTGACAAAGGTCCGTATTCCTGGAGTGAATATGCACTTCTACTCAAGAGTAAGCAACTAAGCGAAATAAAGCCATGGAACGCTTATTTGCCTTCTATCTATGCATTCTGACACTCCAACAATGTGTTTTGCTTCAATTTGACTCATTTGACAAATGTGCTTATTCCTGGAGTGAATATGCAGTTCTACTCAAGAGTAAGCAACTAAGCGAAATAAAGCCATGGAACGCTCATTTACCTTCTATATGCATTCTGACACTCCAACAATGTGTTTTGCTTCAATTTGACTCATTTGACAAAGGTGCGTATTCCTGGAGTGAATATACAGTTCTACTCAAGAGTAAGCAACTAAGCGAAATAAAGCCATGGAACGCTTATTTGCCTTCTATCTATGCATTCTGACACTCCAACAATGTGTTTTGCTTCAATTTGACTCATTTGACAAAGGTGCGTATTCCTGGAGTGAATATGCAGTTCTACTCAAGAGTAAGCAACTAAGCGAAATAAAGCCATGGAACGCTTATTTGCCTTCTATCTATGCATTCTGACACTCCAACAATGTGTTTTGCTTCAATTTGACTCATTTGACAAAGGTGCGTATTCCTGGAGTGAATATGCAGTTCTACTCAAGAGTAAGCAACTAAGCGAAATAAAGCCATGGAACGCTTATTTGCCTTCTATCTATGCATTCTGACACTCCAACAATGTGTTTTGCTTCAATTTGACTCATTTGACAAATGTGCTTATTCCTGGAATGAATATGCAGTTCTACTCAAGAGTAAGCAACTAAGCGAAATAAAGCCATGGAACGCTTATTTGCCTTCTATCTATGCATTCTGACACTCCAACAATGTGTTTTGCTTCAATTTGACACATTTGACAAAGGTCCGTATTCCTGGAGTGAATATGCACTTCTACTCAAGAGTAAGCAACTAAGCGAAATAAAGCCATGGAACGCTTATTTGCCTTCTATCTATGCATTCTGACACTCCAACAATGTGTTCTGCTTCAATTTGACTCATTTGACAAATGTGCTTATTCCTGGAGTGAATATGCAGTTCTACTCAAGAGTAAGCAACTAAGCGAAATAAAGCCATGGAACGCTTATTTGCCTTCTATCTATGCATTCTGACACTCCAACAATGTGTTTTGCTTCAATTTGACTCATTTGACAAAGGTGCGTATTCCTGGAGTGAATATGCAGTTCTACTCAAGAGTAAGCAACTAAGCGAAATAAAGCCATGGAACGCTTATTTGCCTTCTATCTATGCATTCTGACACTCCAACAATGTGTTTTGCTTCAATTTGACGCATTTGACAAAGGTGCGTATTCCTGGAGTGAATATGCAGTTCTACTCAAGAGTAAGCAACTAAGCGAAATAAAGCCAGGGAACGCTCATTTGCCTTCTATCTATGCATTCTGACACTCCAACAATGTGTTTTGCTTCAATTTGACTCATTTGACAAAGGTGCGTATTCCTGGAGTGAATATGCAGTTCTACTCAAGAGTAAGCAACTAAGCGAAATAAAGCCATGGAACGCTTATTTGCCTTCTATCTATGCATTCTGACACTCCAACAATGTGTTTTGCTTCAATTTGACTCATTTGACAAATGTGCTTATTCCTGGAGTGAATATGCAGTTCTACTCAAGAGTAAGCAACTAAGCGAAATAAAGCCATGGAACGCTTATTTGCCTTCTATCTATGCATTCTGACACTCCAACAATGTGTTTTGCTTCAATTTGACACATTTGACAAAGGTCCGTATTCCTGGAGTGAATATGCACTTCTACTCAAGAGTAAGCAACTAAGCGAAATAAAGCCATGGAACGCTTATTTGCCTTCTATCTATGCATTCTGACACTCCAACAATGTGTTTTGCTTCAATTTGACTCATTTGACAAATGTGCTTATTCCTGGAGTGAATATGCAGTTCTACTCAAGAGTAAGCAACTAAGCGAAATAAAGCCATGGAACGCTCATTTACCTTCTATATGCATTCTGACACTCCAACAATGTGTTTTGCTTCAATTTGACTCATTTGACAAAGGTGCGTATTCCTGGAGTGAATATACAGTTCTACTCAAGAGTAAGCAACTAAGCGAAATAAAGCCATGGAACGCTTATTTGCCTTCTATCTATGCATTCTGACACTCCAACAATGTGTTTTGCTTCAATTTGACTCATTTGACAAAGGTGCGTATTCCTGGAGTGAATATGCAGTTCTACTCAAGAGTAAGCAACTAAGCGAAATAAAGCCATGGAACGCTTATTTGCCTTCTATCTATGCATTCTGACACTCCAACAATGTGTTTTGCTTCAATTTGACTCATTTGACAAAGGTGCGTATTCCTGGAGTGAATATGCAGTTCTACTCAAGAGTAAGCAACTAAGCGAAATAAAGCCATGGAACGCTTATTTGCCTTCTATCTATGCATTCTGACACTCCAACAATGTGTTTTGCTTCAATTTGACTCATTTGACAAATGTGCTTATTCCTGGAATGAATATGCAGTTCTACTCAAGAGTAAGCAACTAAGCGAAATAAAGCCATGGAACGCTTATTTGCCTTCTATCTATGCATTCTGACACTCCAACAATGTGTTTTGCTTCAATTTGACACATTTGACAAAGGTCCGTATTCCTGGAGTGAATATGCACTTCTACTCAAGAGTAAGCAACTAAGCGAAATAAAGCCATGGAACGCTTATTTGCCTTCTATCTATGCATTCTGACACTCCAACAATGTGTTCTGCTTCAATTTGACTCATTTGACAAATGTGCTTATTCCTGGAGTGAATATGCAGTTCTACTCAAGAGTAAGCAACTAAGCGAAATAAAGCCATGGAACGCTTATTTGCCTTCTATCTATGCATTCTGACACTCCAACAATGTGTTTTGCTTCAATTTGACTCATTTGACAAAGGTGCGTATTCCTGGAGTGAATATGCAGTTCTACTCAAGAGTAAGCAACTAAGCGAAATAAAGCCATGGAACGCTTATTTGCCTTCTATCTATGCATTCTGACACTCCAACAATGTGTTTTGCTTCAATTTGACTCATTTGACAAAGGTGCGTATTCCTGGAGTGAATATGCAGTTCTACTCAAGAGTAAGCAACTAAGCGAAATAAAGCCATGGAACGCTTATTTGCCTTCTATCTATGCATTCTGACACTCCAACAATGTGTTTTGCTTCAATTTGACTCATTTGACAAATGTGCTTATTCCTGGAGTGAATATGCAGTTCTACTCAAGAGTAAGCAACTAAGCGAAATAAAGCCATGGAACGCTTATTTGCCTTCTATCTATGCATTCTGACACTCCAACAATGTGTTTTGCTTCAATTTGACTCCATTTGACAAATGTTTTTATTCCTGGAGTGAATATGCAGTTCTACTCAAGAGTAAGCAACTAAGCGAAATAAAGCCATGGAACGCTTATTCGCCTTCTATCTATGCATTCTGACACTCCAACAATGTGTTTTGCTTCAATTTGACTCATTTGACAAAGGTGCGTATTCCTGGAGTGAATATGCACTTCTACTCAAGAGTAAGCAACTAAGCGAAATAAAGCCATGGAACGCTTATTTGCCTTCTATCTATGCATTCTGACACTCCAACAATGTGTTCTGCTTCAATTTGACTCATTTGACAAATGTGCTTATTCCTGGAGTGAATATGCAGTTCTACTCAAGAGTAAGCAACTAAGCGAAATAAAGCCATGGAACGCTCATTTACCTTCTATATGCATTCTGACACTCCAACAATGTGTTTTGCTTCAATTTGACTCATTTGACAAAGGTGCGTATTCCTGGAGTGAATATACAGTTCTACTCAAGAGTAAGCAACTAAGCGAAATAAAGCCATGGAACGCTTATTTGCCTTCTATCTATGCATTCTGACACTCCAACAATGTGTTTTGCTTCAATTTGACTCATTTGACAAAGGTGCGTATTCCTGGAGTGAATATGCAGTTCTACTCAAGAGTAAGCAACTAAGCGAAATAAAGCCATGGAACGCTTATTTGCCTTCTATCTATGCATTCTGACACTCCAACAATGTGTTTTGCTTCAATTTGACTCATTTGACAAAGGTGCGTATTCCTGGAGTGAATATGCAGTTCTACTCAAGAGTAAGCAACTAAGCGAAATAAAGCCATGGAACGCTTATTTGCCTTCTATCTATGCATTCTGACACTCCAACAATGTGTTTTGCTTCAATTTGACTCATTTGACAAAGGTGCGTATTCCTGGAGTGAATATGCAGTTCTACTCAAGAGTAAGCAACTAAGCGAAATAAAGCCAGGGAACGCTCATTTGCCTTCTATCTATGCATTCTGACACTCCAACAATGTGTTTTGCTTCAATTTGACTCATTTGACAAATGTGCTTATTCCTGGAGTGAATATGCAGTTCTACTCAAGAGTAAGCAACTAAGCGAAATAAAGCCATGGAACGCTTATTTGCCTTCTATCTATGCATTCTGACACTCCAACAATGTGTTTTGCTTCAATTTGACTCCATTTGACAAATGTGTTTATTTCTGGAGTGAATATGCAGTTCTACTCAAGAGTAAGCAACTAAGCGAAATAAAGCCATGGAATGCTCATTTGCCTTCTATCTATGCATTCTGACACTCCAACAATGTGTTTTGCTTCAATTTGACTCATTTTACAAAGGTTTTTATTCCTGGAGTGAATATGCAGTTCTACTCAAGAGTAAGCAACTAAGCGAAATAAAGCCGTGGAACGCTTATTTGCCTTCTATCTATGCATTCTGACACTCCAACAATGTGTTTTGCTTCAATTTGACTCATTTGACAAATGTGCTTATTCCTGGAATGAATATGCAGTTCTACTCAAGAGTAAGCAACTAAGCGAAATAAAGCCATGGAACGCTTATTTGCCTTCTATCTATGCATACTGACACTCCAACAATGTGTTTTGCTTCAATTTGACTCATTTGACAAGGGTGCGTATTCCTGGAGTGAATATGCAGTTCTACTCAAGAGTAAGCAACTAAGCGAAATAAAGCCATGGAACGCTCATTTGCCTTCTATCTATGCATTCTGACACTCCAACAATGTGTTTTGCTTCAATTTGACTCATTTGACAAAGGTGCGTATTCCTGGAGTGAATATGCAGTTCTACTCAAGAGTAAGCAACTAAGCGAAATAAAGCCATGGAACGCTTATTTGCCATCTATCTATGCATTCTGACACTCCAACAATGTGTTTTGCTTCAATTTGACGCATTTTACAAATGTGCTTATTCCTGGAGTGAATATGCAGTTCTACTCAAGAGTAAGCAACTAAGCGAAATAAAGCCATGGAACGCTTATTTGCCTTCTATCTATGCATTCTGACACTCCAACAATGTGTTTTGCTTCAATTTGACTCATTTGACAAATGTGTTTATTCCTGGAGTGAATATGCAGTTCTACTCAAGAGTAAGCAACTAAGCGAAATAAAGCCATGGAACGCTTATTTGCCTTCTATCTATGCATTCTGACACTCCAACAATGTGTTCTGCTTCAATTTGACTCATTTGACAAAGGTGCTTATTCCTGGAGTGAATATGCAGTTCTACTCAAGAGTAAGCAACTAAGCGAAATAAAGCCATGGAACGCTTATTTGCCTTCTCTCTATGCATTCTGACACTCCAACAATGTGTTTTGCTTCAATTTGACTCATTTGACAAAGGTGCGTATTCCTGGAGTGAATATGCAGTTCTACTCAAGAGTAAGCAACTAAGCGAAATAAAGCCATGGAACGCTTATTCGCCTTCTATCTATGCATTCTGACACTCCAACAATGTGTTTTGCTTCAATTTGACTCATTTTACAAAGGTGCTTATTCCTGGAGTGAATATGCAGTTCTACTCAAGAGTAAGCAACTGAGCGAAATAAAGCCATGGAACGCTTATTTGCCTTCTATCTATGCATTCTGACACTCCAACAATGTGTTCTGCTTCAATTTGACTCATTTGACAAATGTGTTTATTCCTGGAGTGAATATGCAGTTCTACTCAGGAGTAAGCAACTAAGCGAAATAAAGCCATGGAACGCTTATTTGCCTTCTATCTATGCATTCTGACACTCCAACAATGTGTTTTGCTTCAATTTGACTCATTTGACAAATGTGTTTATTCCTGGAGTGAATAGGCAGTTCTACTCAAGAGTCAGCAACTAAGCGAAATAAAGCCATGGAACGCTTACTCGCCTTCTATCTATGCATGCTGACACTCCAACAATGTGTTTTGCTTCAATTTGACTCATTTTACAAAGGTGCTTATTCCTGGAGTGAATATGCAGTTCTACTCAAGAGTAAGCAACTAAGCGAAATAAGCCATGGAACGCTTATTTGCCTTCTATCTATGCATTCTGACACTCCAACAATGTGTTCTGCTTCAATTTGACTCATTTGACAAATGTGTTTATTCCTGGAGTGAATATGCAGTTCTACTCAGGAGTAAGCAACTAAGCGAAATAAGCCATGGAACGCATATTTGCCTTCTATCTATGCATTCTGACACTCCAACAATGTGTTTTGCTTCAATCTGACTCATTTGACAAATGTTTTTATTCCTGGAGTGAATATGCAGTTCTACTCAAGAGTCAGCAACTAAGCGAAATAAAGCCATGGAACGCTTACTCGCCTTCTATCTATGCATTCTGACACTCCAACAATGTGTTTTGCTTCAATTTGACTCATTTTACAAAGGTGCTTATTCCTGGAGTGAATATGCAGTTCTACTCAAGAGTAAGCAACTGAGCGAAATAAAGCCATGGAACGCTTATTTGCCTTCTATCTATGCATTCTGACACTCCAACAATGTGTTTTGCTTCAATTGGACTCATTTGACAAATGTGCTTATTCCTGGAGTGAATATGCAGTTCTACTCAAGAGTAAGCAACTAAGCGAAATAAAGCCATGGAACGCTCATTTGCCTTCTATCTATGCATTCTGACACTCCAACAATGTGTTTTGCTTCAATTTGACTCATTTGACAAAGGTGCGTATTCCTGGAGTGAATATGCAGTTCTACTCAAGAGTAAGCAACTAAGCGAAATAAAGCCATGGAACGCTTATTTGCCTTCTATCTATGCATTCTGACACTCCAACAATGTGTTTTGCTTCAATTTGACTCATTTGACAAAGGTGCGTATTCCTGGAGTGAATATGCAGTTCTACTCAAGAGTAAGCAACTAAGCGAAATAAAGCCATGGAACGCTTATTTGCCTTCTATCTATGCATTCTGACACTCCAACAATGTGTTTTGCTTCAATTTGACTCATTTGACAAAGGTGCGTATTCCTGGAGTGAATATGCAGTTCTACTCAAGAGTAAGCAACTAAGCGAAATAAAGCCATGGAACGCTTATTTGCCTTCTATCTATGCATTTTGACACTCCAACAATGTATTCTGCTTCAATTTGACTCATTTGACAAAGGTGTTTATTCCTGGAGTGAATATGCAGTTCTACTCAAGAGTAAGCAACTAAGCAAAATAAAGCCATGGAACGCTTATTTGCCTTCTATCTATGCATTCTGACACTCCAACAATTAGTTTTACTTCAATTTGACTCATTTGACAAAGGTGCTTATTCCTGGAGTGAATATGCAGTTCTACTCAAGAGTAAGCAACTAAGCGAAATAAAGCCATGGAACGCTTATTTGCCTTCTCTCTATGCATTCTGACACTCCAACAATGTGTTTTGCTTCAATTTGACTCATTTGACAAAGGTGCGTATTCCTGGAGTGAATATGCACTTCTACTCAAGAGTAAGCAACTAAGCGAAATAAAGCCATGGAACGCTTATTTGCCTTCTATCTATGCATGCTGACACTCCAACAATGTGTTTTGCTTCAATTTGACTCATTTGACAAAGGTGCGTATTCCTGGAGTGAATATGCAGTTCTACTCAAGAGTAAGCAACTAAGCGAAATAAAGCCATGGAACGCTTATTCGCCTTCTATCTATGCATTCTGACACTCCAACAATGTGTTTTGCTTCAATTTGACTCATTTTACAAAGGTGCTTATTCCTGGAGTGAATATGCAGTTCTACTCAAGAGTAAGCAACTGAGCGAAATAAAGCCATGGAACGCTTATTTGCCTTCTATCTATGCATTCTGACACTCCAACAATGTGTTCTGCTTCAATTTGACTCATTTGACAAATGTGTTTATTCCTGGAGTGAATATGCAGTTCTACTCGGGAGTAAGCAACTAAGCGAAATAAAGCCATGGAACGCTTATTTGCCTTCTATCTATGCATTCTGACACTCCAACAATGTGTTTTGCTTCAATTTGACTCATTTGACAAATGTGTTTATTCCTGGAGTGAATATGCAGTTCTACTCAAGAGTCAGCAACTAAGCGAAATAAAGCCATGGAACGCTTACTCGCCTTCTATCTATGCATTCTGACACTCCAACAATGTGTTTTGCTTCAATTTGACTCATTTTACAAAGGTGCTTATTCCTGGAGTGAATATGCAGTTCTACTCAAGAGTAAGTAACTGAGCGAAATAAAGCCATGGAACGCTTACTTGCCTTCTATCTATGCATTCTGACACTCCAACAATGTGTTTTGCTTCAATTGGACTCATTTGACAAATGTGCTTATTCCTGGAGTGAATATGCAGTTCTACTCAAGAGTAAGCAACTAAGCGAAATAAAGCCATGGAACGCTCATTTGCCTTCTATCTATGCATTCTGACACTCCAACAATGTGTTTTGCTTCAATTTGACTCATTTGACAAAGGTGCGTATTCCTGGAGTGAATATGCAGTTCTACTCAAGAGTAAGCAACTAAGCGAAATAAAGCCATGGAACGCTTATTTGCCTTCTATCTATGCATTTTGACACTCCAACAATGTATTCTGCTTCAATTTGACTCATTTGACAAAGGTGTTTATTCCTGGAGTGAATATGCAGTTCTACTCAGGAGTAAGCAACTAAGCGAAATAAAGCCATGGAACGCTTATTTGCCTTCTATCCATGCATTCTGACACTCCAACAATGTGTTCTGCTTCAATTTGACTCATTTGACAAATGTGCTTATTCCTGGAGTGAATATGCAGTTCTACTCAAGAGTAAGCAACTAAGCGAAATAAAGCCATGGAACGCTCATTTGCCTTCTATCTATGCATTCTGACACTCAACAATGTGTTTTGCTTCAATTTGACTCATTTGACAAAGGTGCGTATTCCTGGAGTGAATATGCAGTTCTACTCAAGAGTAAGCAACTAAGCGAAATAAAGCCATTGAACGCTTATTTGCCTTCTATCTATGCATTCTGACACTCCAACAATGTGTTTTGCTTCAATTTGACTCATTTGACAAATGTGTTTATTCCTGGAGTGAATATGCAGTTCTACTCAAGAGTAAGCAACTAAGCGAAATAAAGCCATGGAACGCTCATTTGCCTTCTATCTATGCATTCTGACACTCCAACAATGAGTTTTGCTTCAATTTGACTCATTTGACAAATGTGCTTATTCCTGGAGTGAATATGCAGTTCTACTCAAGAGTAAGCAACTAAGCAAAATAAAGCCATGGAACGCTCATTTGCCTTCTATCTATGCATTCTGACACTCCAACAATGTGTTTTGCTTCAATTTGACTCATTTGACAAAGGTGCGTATTCCTGGAGTGAATATGCAGTTCTACTCAAGAGTAAGCAACTAAGCGAAATAAAGCCATGGAACGCTCATTTGCCTTCTCTCTATGCATTCTGACACTCCAACAATGTGTTTTGCTTCAATTTGACTCATTTGACAAAGGTGCGTATTCCTGGAGTGAATATGCAGTTCTACTCAAGAGTAAGCAACTAAGCGAAATAAAGCCATGGAACGCTTATTTGCCTTCTATCTATGCATGCTGACACTCCAACAATGTGTTTTGCTTCAATTTGACTCATTTGACAAAGGTGCGTATTCCTGGAGTGAATATGCAGTTCTACTCAAGAGTAAGCAACTAAGCGAAATAAAGCCATGGAACGCTTATTCGCCTTCTATCTATGCATTCTGACACTCCAACAATGTGTTTTGCTTCAATTTGACTCATTTTACAAAGGTGCTTATTCCTGGAGTGAATATGCAGTTCTACTCAAGAGTAAGCAACTGAGCGAAATAAAGCCATGGAACGCTTATTTGCCTTCTATCTATGCATTCTGACACTCCAACAATGTGTTCTGCTTCAATTTGACTCATTTGACAAATGTGTTTATTCCTGGAGTGAATATGCAGTTCTACTCAGGAGTAAGCAACTAAGCGAAATAAAGCCATGGAACGCTTTTTCGCCTTCTATCTATGCATTCTGACACTCCAACAATGTGTTTTGCTTCAATTTGACTCATTTTACAAAGGTGCTTATTCCTGGAGTGAATATGCAGTTCTACTCAAGAGTAAGCAACTGAGCGAAATAAAGCCATGGAACGCTTATTTGCCTTCTATCTATGCATTCTGACACTCCAACAATGTGTTCTGCTTCAATTTGAATCATTTGACAAATGTGTTTATTCCTGGAGTGAATATGCAGTTCTACTCAGGAGTAAGCAACTAAGCGAAATAAAGCCATGGAACGCTTATTTGCCTTCTATCTATGCATTCTGACACTCCAACAATGTGTTTTGCTTCAATTTGACTCATTTGAGAAATGTGTTTATTCCTGGAGTGAATATGCAGTTCTACTCAAGAGTCAGCAACTAAGCGAAATAAAGCCATGGAACGCTTACTCGCCTTCTATCTATGCATTCTGACACTCCAACAATGTGTTTTGCTTCAATTTGACTCATTTTACAAAGGTGCTTATTCCTGGAGTGAATATGCAGTTCTACTCAAGAGTAAGCAACTAAGCGAAATAAAGCCATGGAACGCTTATTTGCCTTCTACCTATGCATTCTGACACTCCAACAATGTGTTCTGCTTCAATTTGACTCATTTGACAAATGTGTTTATTCCTGGAGTGAATATGCAATTCTACTCAAGAGTAAGCAACTAAGCGAAATAAAGCCATGGAACGCATATTTGCCTTCTATCTATGCATTCTGACACTCCAACAATGTGTTTTGCTTCAATTTGACTCATTTAACAAATGTGCTTATTCCTGGAGTGAATATGCCGTTCTACTCAAGAGTAAGCAACTAAGCGAAATAAAGCCATGGAACGCTCATTTGCCTTCTATCTATGCATTCTGACACTCCAACAATGTGTTTTGCTTCAATTTGACTCATTTGACAAAGGTGCGTATTCCTGGAGTGAATATGCACTTCTACTCAAGAGTAAGCAATTAAGCGAAATAAAGCCATGGAACGCTTATTCGCCTTCTATCTATGCATTCTGACACTCCAACAATGTGTTTTGCTTCAATTTGACTCATTTTACAAAGGTGCTTATTCCTGGAGTGAATATGCAGTTCTACTCAAGAGTAAGCAACTAAGCGAAATAAAGCCATGGAACGCTTATTTGCCTTCTATCTATGCATTCTGACACTCCAACAATGTGTTCTGCTTCAATTTGACTCATTTGACAAAGGTGCTTATTCCTGGAGTGAATATGCAGTTCTACTCAAGAGTAAGCAACTAAGCGAAATAAAGCCATGGAACGCTTATTTGCCTTCTATCTATGCATTCTGACACTCCAACAATGTGTTCTGCTTCAATTTGACTCATTTGACAAAGGTGCTTATTCCTGGAGTGAATATGCAGTTCTACTCAAGAGTAAGCAACTAAGCGAAATAAAGCCATGGAACGCTTATTTGCCTTCTCTCTATGCATTCTGACACTCCAACAATGTGTTTTGCTTCAATTTGACTCATTTGACAAAGGTGCGTATTCCTGAAGTGAATATGCACTTCTACTCAAGAGTAAGCAACTAAGCGAAATAAAGCCATGGAACGCTTATTTGCCTTCTATCTATGCATGCTGACACTCCAACAATGTGTTTTGCTTCAATTTGACTCATTTGACAAAGGTGCGTATTCCTGGAGTGAATATGCAGTTCTACTCAAGAGTAAGCAACTAAGCGTAATAAAGCCATGGAACGCTTACTCGCCTTCTATCTATGCATTCTGACACTCCAACAATGTGTTTTGCTTCAATTTGACTCATTTGACAAATGTGTTTATTCCTGGAGTGAATATGCAGTTCTACTCAAGAGTCAGCAACTAAGCGAAATAAAGCCATGGAACGCTTACTCGCCTTCTATCTATGCATTCTGACACTCCAACAATGTGTTTTGCTTCAATTTGACTCATTTTACAAAGGTGCTTATTCCTGGAGTGAATATGCAGTTCTACTCAAGAGTAAGCAACTGAGCGAAATAAAGCCATGGAACGCTTATTTGCCTTCTATCTATGCATTCTGACACTCCAACAATGTGTTTTACTTCAATTGGACTCATTTGACAAAGGTGCTTATTCCTGGAGTGAATATGCAGTTCTACTCAAGAGTAAGCAACTAAGCGAAATAAAGCCATGGAACGCTCATTTGCCTTCTATCTATGCATTCTGACACTCCAACAATGTGTTTTGCTTCAATTTGACTCATTTGACAAAGGTGCGTATTCCTGGAGTGAATATGCAGTTCTACTCAAGAGTAAGCAACTAAGCGAAATAAAGCCATGGAACGCTTATTTGCCTTCTATCTATGCATTCTGACACTCCAACAATGTGTTTTGCTTCAATTTGACTCATTTGACAAAGGTGCGTATTCCTGGAGTGAATATGCAGTTCTACTCAAGAGTAAGCAACTAAGCGAAATAAAGCCATGGAACGCTTATTTGCCTTCTATCTATGCATTCTGACACTCCAACAATGTGTTTTGCTTCAATTTGACTCATTTGACAAAGGTGCGTATTCCTGGAGTGAATATGCAGTTCTACTCAAGAGTAAGCAACTAAGCGAAATAAAGCCATGGAACGCTCATTTGCCTTCTATCTATGCATTCTGACACTCCAACAATGTGTTTTGCTTCAATTTGACTCATTTGACAAAGGTGCGTATTCCTGGAGTGAATATGCAGTTCTACTCAAGAGTAAGCAACTAAGCGAAATAAAGCCATGGAACGCTTATTTGCCTTCTATCTATGCATTCTGACACTCCAACAATGTGTTTTGCTTCAATTTGACTCATTTGACAAATGTGTTTATTCCTGGAGTGAATATGCAGTTCTACTCAAGAGTAAGCAACTAAGCGAAATAAAGCCATGGAACGCTTATTTGCCTTCTATCTATGCATTCTGACACTCCAACAATGAGTTTTGCTTCAATTTGACTCATTTGACAAATGTGCTTATTCCTGGAGTGAATATGCAGTTCTACTCAAGAGTAAGCAACTAAGCGAAATAAAGCCATGGAACGCTCATTTGCCTTCTATCTATGCATTCTGACACTCCAACAATGTGTTTTGCTTCAATTTGACTCATTTGACAAAGGTGCGTATTCCTGGAGTGAATATGCAGTTCTACTCAAGAGTAAGCAACTAAGCGAAATAAAGCCATGGAACGCTTATTTGCCTTCTATCTATGCATTCTGACACTCCAACAATTAGTTTTACTTCAATTTGACTCATTTGACAAAGGTGCTTATTCCTGGAGTGAATATGCAGTTCTACTCAAGAGTAAGCAACTAAGCGAAATAAAGCCATGGAACGCTTATTTGCCTTCTATCTATGCATTCTGACACTTCAACAATGTGTTCTGCTTCAATTTGACTCATTTGACAAATGTTTTTATTCCTGGAGTGAATATGCAGTTCTACTCAAGAGTAAGCAACTAAGCGAAATAAAGCCATGGAACGCTTATTCGCCTTCTATCTATGCATTCTGACACTCCAACAATGTGTTTTGCTTCAATTTGACTCATTTTACAAAGGTGCTTATTCCTGGAGTGAATATGCAGTTCTACTCAAGAGTAAGCAACTAAGCGAAATAAAGCCATGGAACGCTTATTTGCCTTCTATCTATGCATTCTGACACTTCAACAATGTGTTCTGCTTCAATTTGACTCATTTGACAAATGTGTTTATTCCTGGAGTGAATATGCAGTTCTACTCAAGAGTAAGCAACTAAGCGAAATAAAGCCATGGAACGCTTATTCGCCTTCTATCTATGCATTCTGACACTCCAACAATGTGTTTTGCTTCAATTTGACTCATTTTACAAAGGTGCTTATTCCTGGAGTGAATATGCAGTTCTACTCAAGAGTAAGCAACTGAGCGAAATAAAGCCATGGAACGCTTATTTGCCTTCAATCTATGCATTCTGACACTTCAACAATGTGTTCTGCTTCAATTTGACTCATTTTACAAAGGTGCTTATTCCTGGAGTGAATATGCAGTTCTACTCAAGAGTAAGCAACTGAGCGAAATAAAGCCATGGAACGCTTATTTGCCTTCTATCTATGCATTCTGACACTCCAACAATGTGTTCTGCTTCAATTTGACTCATTTGACAAATGTGTTTATTCCTGGAGTGAATATGCAGTTCTACTCAGGAGTAAGCAACTAAGCGAAATAAAGCCATGGAACGCTTTTTCGCCTTCTATCTATGCATTCTGACACTCCAACAATGTGTTTTGCTTCAATTTGACTCATTTTACAAAGGTGCTTATTCCTGGAGTGAATATGCAGTTCTACTCAAGAGTAAGCAACTGAGCGAAATAAAGCCATGGAACGCTTATTTGCCTTCTATCTATGCATTCTGACACTCCAACAATGTGTTCTGCTTCAATTTGAATCATTTGACAAATGTGTTTATTCCTGGAGTGAATATGCAGTTCTACTCAGGAGTAAGCAACTAAGCGAAATAAAGCCATGGAACGCTTATTTGCCTTCTATCTATGCATTCTGACACTCCAACAATGTGTTTTGCTTCAATTTGACTCATTTGAGAAATGTGTTTATTCCTGGAGTGAATATGCAGTTCTACTCAAGAGTCAGCAACTAAGCGAAATAAAGCCATGGAACGCTTACTCGCCTTCTATCTATGCATTCTGACACTCCAACAATGTGTTTTGCTTCAATTTGACTCATTTTACAAAGGTGCTTATTCCTGGAGTGAATATGCAGTTCTACTCAAGAGTAAGCAACTAAGCGAAATAAAGCCATGGAACGCTTATTTGCCTTCTACCTATGCATTCTGACACTCCAACAATGTGTTCTGCTTCAATTTGACTCATTTGACAAATGTGTTTATTCCTGGAGTGAATATGCAATTCTACTCAAGAGTAAGCAACTAAGCGAAATAAAGCCATGGAACGCATATTTGCCTTCTATCTATGCATTCTGACACTCCAACAATGTGTTTTGCTTCAATTTGACTCATTTAACAAATGTGCTTATTCCTGGAGTGAATATGCAGTTCTACTCAAGAGTAAGCAACTAAGCGAAATAAAGCCATGGAACGCTCATTTGCCTTCTATCTATGCATTCTGACACTCCAACAATGTGTTTTGCTTCAATTTGACTCATTTGACAAAGGTGCGTATTCCTGGAGTGAATATGCACTTCTACTCAAGAGTAAGCAATTAAGCGAAATAAAGCCATGGAACGCTTATTCGCCTTCTATCTATGCATTCTGACACTCCAACAATGTGTTTTGCTTCAATTTGACTCATTTGACAAAGGTGCTTATTCCTGGAGTGAATATGCAGTTCTACTCAAGAGTAAGCAACTAAGCGAAATAAAGCCATGGAACGCTTATTTGCCTTCTATCTATGCATTCTGACACTCCAACAATGTGTTCTGCTTCAATTTGACTCATTTGACAAAGGTGCTTATTCCTGGAGTGAATATGCAGTTCTACTCAAGAGTAAGCAACTAAGCGAAATAAAGCCATGGAACGCTTATTTGCCTTCTATCTATGCATTCTGACACTCCAACAATGTGTTCTGCTTCAATTTGACTCATTTGACAAAGGTGCTTATTCCTGGAGTGAATATGCAGTTCTACTCAAGAGTAAGCAACTAAGCGAAATAAAGCCATGGAACGCTTATTTGCCTTCTCTCTATGCATTCTGACACTCCAACAATGTGTTTTGCTTCAATTTGACTCATTTGACAAAGGTGCGTATTCCTGAAGTGAATATGCACTTCTACTCAAGAGTAAGCAACTAAGCGAAATAAAGCCATGGAACGCTTATTCGCCTTCTATCTATGCATTCTGACACTCCAACAATGTGTTTTGCTTCAATTTGACTCATTTTACAAAGGTGCTTATTCCTGGAGTGAATATGCAGTTCTACTCAAGAGTAAGCAACTAAGCGAAATAAAGCCATGGAACGCTTATTTGCCTTCTATCTATGCATTCTGACACTTCAACAATGTGTTCTGCTTCAATTTGACTCATTTGACAAATGTGTTTATTCCTGGAGTGAATATGCAGTTCTACTCAAGAGTAAGCAACTAAGCGAAATAAAGCCATGGAACGCTTATTCGCCTTCTATCTATGCATTCTGACACTCCAACAATGTGTTTTGCTTCAATTTGACTCATTTTACAAAGGTGCTTATTCCTGGAGTGAATATGCAGTTCTACTCAAGAGTAAGCAACTGAGCGAAATAAAGCCATGGAACGCTTATTTGCCTTCAATCTATGCATTCTGACACTTCAACAATGTGTTCTGCTTCAATTTGACTCATTTTACAAAGGTGCTTATTCCTGGAGTGAATATGCAGTTCTACTCAAGAGTAAGCAACTGAGCGAAATAAAGCCATGGAACGCTTATTTGCCTTCTATCTATGCATTCTGACACTCCAACAATGTGTTCTGCTTCAATTTGACTCATTTGACAAATGTGTTTATTCCTGGAGTGAATATGCAGTTCTACTCAGGAGTAAGCAACTAAGCGAAATAAAGCCATGGAACGCTTTTTCGCCTTCTATCTATGCATTCTGACACTCCAACAATGTGTTTTGCTTCAATTTGACTCATTTTACAAAGGTGCTTATTCCTGGAGTGAATATGCAGTTCTACTCAAGAGTAAGCAACTGAGCGAAATAAAGCCATGGAACGCTTATTTGCCTTCTATCTATGCATTCTGACACTCCAACAATGTGTTCTGCTTCAATTTGAATCATTTGACAAATGTGTTTATTCCTGGAGTGAATATGCAGTTCTACTCAGGAGTAAGCAACTAAGCGAAATAAAGCCATGGAACGCTTATTTGCCTTCTATCTATGCATTCTGACACTCCAACAATGTGTTTTGCTTCAATTTGACTCATTTGAGAAATGTGTTTATTCCTGGAGTGAATATGCAGTTCTACTCAAGAGTCAGCAACTAAGCGAAATAAAGCCATGGAACGCTTACTCGCCTTCTATCTATGCATTCTGACACTCCAACAATGTGTTTTGCTTCAATTTGACTCATTTTACAAAGGTGCTTATTCCTGGAGTGAATATGCAGTTCTACTCAAGAGTAAGCAACTAAGCGAAATAAAGCCATGGAACGCTTATTTGCCTTCTACCTATGCATTCTGACACTCCAACAATGTGTTCTGCTTCAATTTGACTCATTTGACAAATGTGTTTATTCCTGGAGTGAATATGCAATTCTACTCAAGAGTAAGCAACTAAGCGAAATAAAGCCATGGAACGCATATTTGCCTTCTATCTATGCATTCTGACACTCCAACAATGTGTTTTGCTTCAATTTGACTCATTTAACAAATGTGCTTATTCCTGGAGTGAATATGCAGTTCTACTCAAGAGTAAGCAACTAAGCGAAATAAAGCCATGGAACGCTCATTTGCCTTCTATCTATGCATTCTGACACTCCAACAATGTGTTTTGCTTCAATTTGACTCATTTGACAAAGGTGCGTATTCCTGGAGTGAATATGCAGTTCTACTCAAGAGTAAGCAACTAAGCGAAATAAAGCCATGGAACGCTTATTTGCCTTCTATCTATGCATTCTGACACTCCAACAATGTGTTTTGCTTCAATTTGACTCATTTGACAAAGGTGCGTATTCCTGGAGTGAATATGCAGTTCTACTCAAGAGTAAGCAACTAAGCGAAATAAAGCCATGGAACGCTTATTTGCCTTCTATCTATGCATTCTGACACTCCAACAATGTGTTTTGCTTCAATTTGACTCATTTGACAAAGGTGCGTATTCCTGGAGTGAATATGCAGTTCTACTCAAGAGTAAGCAACTAAGCGAAATAAAGCCATGGAACGCTCATTTGCCTTCTATCTATGCATTCTGACACTCCAACAATGTGTTTTGCTTCAATTTGACTCATTTGACAAAGGTGCGTATTCCTGGAGTGAATATGCAGTTCTACTCAAGAGTAAGCAACTAAGCGAAATAAAGCCATTGAACGCTTATTTGCCTTCTATCTATGCATTCTGACACTCCAACAATGTGTTTTGCTTCAATTTGACTCATTTGACAAATGTGTTTATTCCTGGAGTGAATATGCAGTTCTACTCAAGAGTAAGCAACTAAGCGAAATAAAGCCATGGAACGCTTATTTGCCTTCTATCTATGCATTCTGACACTCCAACAATGAGTTTTGCTTCAATTTGACTCATTTGACAAATGTGCTTATTCCTGGAGTGAATATGCAGTTCTACTCAAGAGTAAGCAACTAAGCGAAATAAAGCCATGGAACGCTCATTTGCCTTCTATCTATGCATTCTGACACTCCAACAATGTGTTTTGCTTCAATTTGACTCATTTGACAAAGGTGCGTATTCCTGGAGTGAATATGCAGTTCTACTCAAGAGTAAGCAACTAAGCGAAATAAAGCCATGGAACGCTTATTTGCCTTCTATCTATGCATTCTGACACTCCAACAATTAGTTTTACTTCAATTTGACTCATTTGACAAAGGTGCTTATTCCTGGAGTGAATATGCAGTTCTACTCAAGAGTAAGCAACTAAGCGAAATAAAGCCATGGAACGCTTATTTGCCTTCTATCTATGCATTCTGACACTTCAACAATGTGTTCTGCTTCAATTTGACTCATTTGACAAATGTTTTTATTCCTGGAGTGAATATGCAGTTCTACTCAAGAGTAAGCAACTAAGCGAAATAAAGCCATGGAACGCTTATTCGCCTTCTATCTATGCATTCTGACACTCCAACAATGTGTTTTGCTTCAATTTGACTCATTTTACAAAGGTGCTTATTCCTGGAGTGAATATGCAGTTCTACTCAAGAGTAAGCAACTAAGCGAAATAAAGCCATGGAACGCTTATTTGCCTTCTATCTATGCATTCTGACACTTCAACAATGTGTTCTGCTTCAATTTGACTCATTTGACAAATGTGTTTATTCCTGGAGTGAATATGCAGTTCTACTCAAGAGTAAGCAACTAAGCGAAATAAAGCCATGGAACGCTTATTCGCCTTCTATCTATGCATTCTGACACTCCAACAATGTGTTTTGCTTCAATTTGACTCATTTTACAAAGGTGCTTATTCCTGGAGTGAATATGCAGTTCTACTCAAGAGTAAGCAACTGAGCGAAATAAAGCCATGGAACGCTTATTTGCCTTCAATCTATGCATTCTGACACTTCAACAATGTGTTCTGCTTCAATTTGACTCATTTTACAAAGGTGCTTATTCCTGGAGTGAATATGCAGTTCTACTCAAGAGTAAGCAACTGAGCGAAATAAAGCCATGGAACGCTTATTTGCCTTCTATCTATGCATTCTGACACTCCAACAATGTGTTCTGCTTCAATTTGACTCATTTGACAAATGTGTTTATTCCTGGAGTGAATATGCAGTTCTACTCAGGAGTAAGCAACTAAGCGAAATAAAGCCATGGAACGCTTTTTCGCCTTCTATCTATGCATTCTGACACTCCAACAATGTGTTTTGCTTCAATTTGACTCATTTTACAAAGGTGCTTATTCCTGGAGTGAATATGCAGTTCTACTCAAGAGTAAGCAACTGAGCGAAATAAAGCCATGGAACGCTTATTTGCCTTCTATCTATGCATTCTGACACTCCAACAATGTGTTCTGCTTCAATTTGAATCATTTGACAAATGTGTTTATTCCTGGAGTGAATATGCAGTTCTACTCAGGAGTAAGCAACTAAGCGAAATAAAGCCATGGAACGCTTATTTGCCTTCTATCTATGCATTCTGACACTCCAACAATGTGTTTTGCTTCAATTTGACTCATTTGAGAAATGTGTTTATTCCTGGAGTGAATATGCAGTTCTACTCAAGAGTCAGCAACTAAGCGAAATAAAGCCATGGAACGCTTACTCGCCTTCTATCTATGCATTCTGACACTCCAACAATGTGTTTTGCTTCAATTTGACTCATTTTACAAAGGTGCTTATTCCTGGAGTGAATATGCAGTTCTACTCAAGAGTATCAACTAAGCGAAATAAAGCCATGGAACGCTTATTTGCCTTCTACCTATGCATTCTGACACTCCAACAATGTGTTCTGCTTCAATTTGACTCATTTGACAAATGTGTTTATTCCTGGAGTGAATATGCAATTCTACTCAAGAGTAAGCAACTAAGCGAAATAAAGCCATGGAACGCATATTTGCCTTCTATCTATGCATTCTGACACTCCAACAATGTGTTTTGCTTCAATTTGACTCATTTAACAAATGTGCTTATTCCTGGAGTGAATATGCAGTTCTACTCAAGAGTAAGCAACTAAGCGAAATAAAGCCATGGAACGCTCATTTGCCTTCTATCTATGCATTCTGACACTCCAACAATGTGTTTTGCTTCAATTTGACTCATTTGAGAAATGTGTTTATTCCTGGAGTGAATATGCAGTTCTACTCAAGAGTCAGCAACTAAGCGAAATAAAGCCATGGAACGCTTACTCGCCTTCTATCTATGCATTCTGACACTCCAACAATGTGTTTTGCTTCAATTTGACTCATTTTACAAAGGTGCTTATTCCTGGAGTGAATATGCAGTTCTACTCAAGAGTAAGCAACTAAGCGAAATAAAGCCATGGAACGCTTATTTGCCTTCTACCTATGCATTCTGACACTCCAACAATGTGTTCTGCTTCAATTTGACTCATTTGACAAATGTGTTTATTCCTGGAGTGAATATGCAATTCTACTCAAGAGTAAGCAACTAAGCGAAATAAAGCCATGGAACGCATATTTGCCTTCTATCTATGCATTCTGACACTCCAACAATGTGTTTTGCTTCAATTTGACTCATTTAACAAATGTGCTTATTCCTGGAGTGAATATGCAGTTCTACTCAAGAGTAAGCAACTAAGCGAAATAAAGCCATGGAACGCTCATTTGCCTTCTATCTATGCATTCTGACACTCCAACAATGTGTTTTGCTTCAATTTGACTCATTTGACAAAGGTGCGTATTCCTGGAGTGAATATGCACTTCTACTCAAGAGTAAGCAATTAAGCGAAATAAAGCCATGGAACGCTTATTCGCCTTCTATCTATGCATTCTGACACTCCAACAATGTGTTTTGCTTCAATTTGACTCATTTGACAAAGGTGCTTATTCCTGGAGTGAATATGCAGTTCTACTCAAGAGTAAGCAACTAAGCGAAATAAAGCCATGGAACGCTTATTTGCCTTCTATCTATGCATTCTGACACTCCAACAATGTGTTCTGCTTCAATTTGACTCATTTGACAAAGGTGCTTATTCCTGGAGTGAATATGCAGTTCTACTCAAGAGTAAGCAACTAAGCGAAATAAAGCCATGGAATGCTTATTTGCCTTCTATCTATGCATTCTGACACTCCAACAATGTGTTCTGCTTCAATTTGACTCATTTGACAAAGGTGCTTATTCCTGGAGTGAATATGCAGTTCTACTCAAGAGTAAGCAACTAAGCGAAATAAAGCCATGGAACGCTTATTTGCCTTCTCTCTATGCATTCTGACACTCCAACAATGTGTTTTGCTTCAATTTGACTCATTTGACAAAGGTGCGTATTCCTGAAGTGAATATGCACTTCTACTCAAGAGTAAGCAACTAAGCGAAATAAAGCCATGGAACGCTTATTTGCCTTCTATCTATGCATGCTGACACTCCAACAATGTGTTTTGCTTCAATTTGACTCATTTGACAAAGGTGCGTATTCCTGGAGTGAATATGCAGTTCTACTCAAGAGTAAGCAACTAAGCGTAATAAAGCCATGGAACGCTTACTCGCCTTCTATCTATGCATTCTGACACTCCAACAATGTGTTTTGCTTCAATTTGACTCATTTGACAAATGTGTTTATTCCTGGAGTGAATATGCAGTTCTACTCAAGAGTCAGCAACTAAGCGAAATAAAGCCATGGAACGCTTACTCGCCTTCTATCTATGCATTCTGACACTCCAACAATGTGTTTTGCTTCAATTTGACTCATTTTACAAAGGTGCTTATTCCTGGAGTGAATATGCAGTTCTACTCAAGAGTAAGCAACTGAGCGAAATAAAGCCATGGAACGCTTATTTGCCTTCTATCTATGCATTCTGACACTCCAACAATGTGTTTTACTTCAATTGGACTCATTTGACAAAGGTGCTTATTCCTGGAGTGAATATGCAGTTCTACTCAAGAGTAAGCAACTAAGCGAAATAAAGCCATGGAACGCTCATTTGCCTTCTATCTATGCATTCTGACACTCCAACAATGTGTTTTGCTTCAATTTGACTCATTTGACAAAGGTGCGTATTCCTGGAGTGAATATGCAGTTCTACTCAAGAGTAAGCAACTAAGCGAAATAAAGCCATGGAACGCTTATTTGCCTTCTATCTATGCATTCTGACACTCCAACAATGTGTTTTGCTTCAATTTGACTCATTTGACAAAGGTGCGTATTCCTGGAGTGAATATGCAGTTCTACTCAAGAGTAAGCAACTAAGCGAAATAAAGCCATGGAACGCTTATTTGCCTTCTATCTATGCATTCTGACACTCCAACAATGTGTTTTGCTTCAATTTGACTCATTTGACAAAGGTGCGTATTCCTGGAGTGAATATGCAGTTCTACTCAAGAGTAAGCAACTAAGCGAAATAAAGCCATGGAACGCTTATTTGCCTTCTATCTATGCATTTTGACACTCCAACAATGTATTCTGCTTCAATTTGACTCATTTGACAAATGTGTTTATTCCTGGAGTGAATATGCAGTTCTACTCAAGAGTAAGCAACTAAGCGAAATAAAGCCATGGAACGCTTATTCGCCTTCTATCTATGCATTCTGACACTCCAACAATGTGTTTTGCTTCAATTTGACTCATTTTACAAAGGTGCTTATTCCTGGAGTGAATATGCAGTTCTACTCAAGAGTAAGCAACTGAGCGAAATAAAGCCATGGAACGCTTATTTGCCTTCTATCTATGCATTCTGACACTCCAACAATGTGTTTTGCTTCAATTTGACTCATTTTACAAAGGTGCGTATTCCTGGAGTGAATATGCAGTTCTACTCAAGAGTCAGCAACTAAGCGAAATAAAGCCATGGAACGCTTATTTGCCTTCTATCTATGCATTCTGACACTCCAACAATGTGTTTTGCTTCAATTTGACTCATTTTACAAAGGTGCTTATTCCTGGAGTGAATATGCAGTTCTACTCAAGAGTAAGCAACTGAGCGAAATAAAGCCATGGAACGCTTATTTGCCTTCTATCTATGCATTCTGACACTCCAACAATGTGTTTTACTTCAATTGGACTCATTTGACAAAGGTGCTTATTCCTGGAGTGAATATGCAGTTCTACTCAAGAGTAAGCAACTAAGCGAAATAAAGCCATGGAACGCTCATTTGCCTTCTATCTATGCATTCTGACACTCCAACAATGTGTTTTGCTTCAATTTGACTCATTTGACAAAGGTGCGTATTCCTGGAGTGAATATGCAGTTCTACTCAAGAGTAAGCAACTAAGCGAAATAAAGCCATGGAACGCTTATTTGCCTTCTATCTATGCATTCTGACACTCCAACAATGTGTTTTGCTTCAATTTGACTCATTTGACAAAGGTGCGTATTCCTGGAGTGAATATGCAGTTCTACTCAAGAGTAAGCAACTAAGCGAAATAAAGCCATGGAACGCTTATTTGCCTTCTATCTATGCATTCTGACACTCCAACAATGTGTTTTGCTTCAATTTGACTCATTTGACAAAGGTGCGTATTCCTGGAGTGAATATGCAGTTCTACTCAAGAGTAAGCAACTAAGCGAAATAAAGCCATGGAACGCTTATTTGCCTTCTATCTATGCATTTTGACACTCCAACAATGTATTCTGCTTCAATTTGACTCATTTGACAAATGTGTTTATTCCTGGAGTGAATATGCAGTTCTACTCAAGAGTAAGCAACTAAGCGAAATAAAGCCATGGAACGCTTATTCGCCTTCTATCTATGCATTCTGACACTCCAACAATGTGTTTTGCTTCAATTTGACTCATTTTACAAAGGTGCTTATTCCTGGAGTGAATATGCAGTTCTACTCAAGAGTAAGCAACTGAGCGAAATAAAGCCATGGAACGCTTATTTGCCTTCTATCTATGCATTCTGACACTCCAACAATGTGTTTTGCTTCAATTTGACTCATTTGACAAATGTGTTTATTCCTGGAGTGAATATGCAGTTCTACTCAAGAGTCAGCAACTAAGCGAAATAAAGCCATGGAACGCTTACTCGCCTTCTATCTATGCATTCTGACACTCCAACAATGTGTTTTGCTTCAATTTGACTCATTTGACAAAGGTGCTTATTTTTGGAGTGAATATGCAGTTCTACTCAAGAGTAAGTAACTGAGCGAAATAAAGCCATGGAACGCTTATTTGCCTTCTATCTATGCATTCTGACACTCCAACAATGTGTTTTGCTTCAATTGGACTCATTTGACAAATGTGCTTATTCCTGGAGTGAATATGCAGTTCTACTCAAGAGTAAGCAACTAAGCGAAATAAAGCCATGGAACGCTCATTTGCCTTCTATCTATGCATTCTGACACTCCAACAATGTGTTTTGCTTCAATTTGACTCATTTGACAAAGGTGCGTATTCCTGGAGTGAATATGCAGTTCTACTCAAGAGTAAGCAACTAAGCGAAATAAAGCCATGGAACGCTCATTTGCCTTCTATCTATGCATTCTGACACTCCAACAATGTGTTTTGCTTCAATTTGACTCATTTGACAAAGGTGCGTATTCCTGGAGTGAATATGCAGTTCTACTCAAGAGTAAGCAACTAAGCGAAATAAAGCCATTGAACGCTTATTTGCCTTCTATCTATGCATGCTGACACTCCAACAATGTGTTTTGCTTCAATTTGACTCATTTGACAAAGGTGCGTATTCCTGGAGTGAATATGCAGTTCTACTCAAGAGTAAGCAACTAAGCGAAATAAAGCCACGGAACGCTTATTTGCCTTCTATCTATGCATTCTGACACTCCAACAATTAGTTTTACTTCAATTTGACTCATTTGACAAAGGTGCTTATTCCTGGAGTGAATATGCAGTTCTACTCAAGAGTAAGCAACTAAGCGAAATAAAGCCATGGAACGCTCATTTACCTTCTATATGCATTCTGACACTCCAACAATGTGTTTTGCTTCAATTTGATTCATTTGACAAAGGTGCGTATTCCTGGAGTGAATATGCAGTTCTACTCAAGAGTAAGCAACTAAGCGAAATAAAGCCATGGAACGCTTATTTGCCTTCTATCTATGCATTCTGACACTCCAACAATGTGTTTTGCTTCAATTTGACTCATTTGACAAAGGTGTTTATTCCTGGAGTGAATATGCAGTTCTACTCAAGAGTAAGCAACTAAGCGAAATAAAGCCATGGAACGCTCATTTGCCTTCTATCTATGCATTCTGACACTCCAACAATGTGTTTTGCTTCAATTTGACTCATTTGACAAAGGTGCGTATTCCTGGAGTGAATATGCAGTTCTACTCAAGAGTAAGCAACTAAGCGAAATAAAGCCATGGAACGCTTATTTGCCTTCTATCTATGCATTCTGACACTCCAACAATGTGTTTTGCTTCAATTTGACTCATTTGACAAAGGTGCGTATTCCTGGAATGAATATGCAGTTCTACTCAAGAGTAAGCAACTAAGCGAAATAAAGCCATGGAACGCTCATTTGCCTTCTATCTATGCATTCTGACACTCCAACAATGTGTTTTGCTTCAATTTGACTCATTTGACAAATGTGCTTATTCCTGGAATGAATATGCAGTTCTACTCAAGAGTAAGCAACTAAGCGAAATAAAGCCATGGAACGCTTATTTGCCTTCTATCTATGCATTCTGACACTCCAACAATGTGTTTTGCTTCAATTTGACACATTTGACAAAGGTCCGTATTCCTGGAGTGAATATGCACTTCTACTCAAGAGTAAGCAACTAAGCGAAATAAAGCCATGGAACGCTTATTTGCCTTCTATCTATGCATTCTGACACTCCAACAATGTGTTCTGCTTCAATTTGACTCATTTGACAAATGTGCTTATTCCTGGAGTGAATATGCAGTTCTACTCAAGAGTAAGCAACTAAGCGAAATAAAGCCATGGAACGCTCATTTACCTTCTATATGCATTCTGACACTCCAACAATGTGTTTTGCTTCAATTTGACTCATTTGACAAAGGTGCGTATTCCTGGAGTGAATATGCAGTTCTACTCAAGAGTAAGCAACTATGCGAAATAAAGCCATGGAACGCTTATTTGCCTTCTATCTATGCATTCTGACACTCCAACAATGTGTTCTGCTTCAATTTGACTCATTTGACAAATGTGCGTATTCCTGGAGTGAATATGCAGTTCTACTCAAGAGTAAGCAACTATGCGAAATAAAGCCATGGAACGCTTATTTGCCTTCTATCTATGCATTCTGACACTCCAACAATGTGTTCTGCTTCAATTTGACTCATTTGACAAATGTGCTTATTCCTGGAGTGAATATGCAGTTCTACTCAAGAGTAAGCAACTAAGCGAAATAAAGCCATGGAACGCTCATTTGCCTTCTATCTATGCATTCTGACACTCCAACAATGTGTTTTGCTTCAATTTGACTCATTTGACAAAGGTGCGTATTCCTGGAGTGAATATGCAGTTCTACTCAAGAGTAAGCAACTAAGCGAAATAAAGCCATTGAACGCTTATTTGCCTTCTATCTATGCATTCTGACACTCCAACAATGTGTTTTGCTTCAATTTGACTCATTTGACAAAGGTGCGTATTCCTGGAGTGAATATGCAGTTCTACTCAAGAGTAAGCAACTAAGCGAAATAAAGCCATGGAACGCTTATTTGCCTTCTATCTATGCATTCTGACACTCCAACAATTAGTTTTACTTCAATTTGACTCATTTGACAAAGGTGCTTATTCCTGGAGTGAATATGCAGTTCTACTCAAGAGTAAGCAACTAAGCGAAATAAAGCCATGGAACGCTCATTTACCTTCTATATGCATTCTGACACTCCAACAATGTGTTTTGCTTCAATTTGATTCATTTGACAAAGGTGCGTATTCCTGGAGTGAATATGCAGTTCTACTCAAGAGTAAGCAACTAAGCGAAATAAAGCCATGGAACGCTTATTTGCCTTCTATCTATGCATTCTGACACTCCAACAATGTGTTCTGCTTCAATTTGACTCATTTGACAAATGTGCTCATTCCTGGAGTGAATATGCAGTTCTACTCAAGAGTAAGCAACTAAGCGAAATAAAGCCATGGAACGCTTATTTGCCTTCTATCTATGCATTCTGACACTCCAACAATGTGTTTTGCTTCAATTTGACTCATTTGACAAAGGTGCGTATTCCTGGAGTGAATATGCAGTTCTACTCAAGAGTAAGCAACTAAGCGAAATAAAGCCATGGAACGCTTATTTGCCTTCTATCTATGCATTCTGACACTCCAACAATGTGTTTTGCTTCAATTTGACACATTTGACAAAGGTCCGTATTCCTGGAGTGAATATGCACTTCTACTCAAGAGTAAGCAACTAAGCGAAATAAAGCCATGGAACGCTTATTTGCCTTCTATCTATGCATTCTGACACTCCAACAATGTGTTCTGCTTCAATTTGACTCATTTGACAAATGTGCTTATTCCTGGAGTGAATATGCAGTTCTACTCAAGAGTAAGCAACTAAGCGAAATAAAGCCATGGAACGCTTATTTGCCTTCTATCTATGCATTCTGACCCTCCAACAATGTGTTTTGCTTCAATTTGACTCATTTGACAAAGGTGCGTATTCCTGGAGTGAATATGCAGTTCTACTCAAGAGTAAGCAACTAAGCGAAATAAAGCCATGGAACGCTTATTTGCCTTCTATCTATGCATTCTGACACTCCAACAATGTGTTTTGCTTCAATTTGACTCATTTGACAAATGTGCTTATTCCTGGAGTGAATATGCAGTTCTACTCAAGAGTAAGCAACTAAGCGAAATAAAGCCATGGAACGCTCATTTACCTTCTATATGCATTCTGACACTCCAACAATGTGTTTTGCTTCAATTTGACTCATTTGACAAAGGTGCGTATTCCTGGAGTGAATATGCAGTTCTACTCAAGAGTAAGCAACTAAGCGAAATAAAGCCATGGAACGCTTATTTGCCTTCTATCTATGCATTCTGACACTCCAACAATGTGTTTTGCTTCAATTTGACTCATTTGACAAAGGTGCGTATTCCTGGAGTGAATATGCAGTTCTACTCAAGAGTAAGCAACTATGCGAAATAAAGCCATGGAACGCTTATTTGCCTTCTATCTATGCATTCTGACACTCCAACAATGTGTTCTGCTTCAATTTGACTCATTTGACAAATGTGCTTATTCCTGGAGTGAATATGCAGTTCTACTCAAGAGTAAGCAACTAAGCGAAATAAAGCCATGGAACGCTCATTTGCCTTCTATCTATGCATTCTGACACTCCAACAATGTGTTTTGCTTCAATTTGACTCATTTGACAAAGGTGCGTATTCCTGGAGTGAATATGCAGTTCTACTCAAGAGTAAGCAACTAAGCGAAATAAAGCCATTGAACGCTTATTTGCCTTCTATCTATGCATTCTGACACTCCAACAATGTGTTTTGCTTCAATTTGACTCATTTGACAAAGGTGCGTATTCCTGGAGTGAATATGCAGTTCTACTCAAGAGTAAGCAACTAAGCGAAATAAAGCCATGGAACGCTTATTTGCCTTCTATCTATGCATTCTGACACTCCAACAATTAGTTTTACTTCAATTTGACTCATTTGACAAAGGTGCTTATTCCTGGAGTGAATATGCAGTTCTACTCAAGAGTAAGCAACTAAGCGAAATAAAGCCATGGAACGCTCATTTACCTTCTATATGCATTCTGACACTCCAACAATGTGTTTTGCTTCAATTTGATTCATTTGACAAAGGTGCGTATTCCTGGAGTGAATATGCAGTTCTACTCAAGAGTAAGCAACTAAGCGAAATAAAGCCATGGAACGCTTATTTGCCTTCTATCTATGCATTCTGACACTCCAACAATGTGTTCTGCTTCAATTTGACTCATTTGACAAATGTGCTCATTCCTGGAGTGAATATGCAGTTCTACTCAAGAGTAAGCAACTAAGCGAAATAAAGCCATGGAACGCTTATTTGCCTTCTATCTATGCATTCTGACACTCCAACAATGTGTTTTGCTTCAATTTGACTCATTTGACAAAGGTGCGTATTCCTGGAGTGAATATGCAGTTCTACTCAAGAGTAAGCAACTAAGCGAAATAAAGCCATGGAACGCTTATTTGCCTTCTATCTATGCATTCTGACACTCCAACAATGTGTTTTGCTTCAATTTGACACATTTGACAAAGGTCCGTATTCCTGGAGTGAATATGCACTTCTACTCAAGAGTAAGCAACTAAGCGAAATAAAGCCATGGAACGCTTATTTGCCTTCTATCTATGCATTCTGACACTCCAACAATGTGTTCTGCTTCAATTTGACTCATTTGACAAATGTGCTTATTCCTGGAGTGAATATGCAGTTCTACTCAAGAGTAAGCAACTAAGCGAAATAAAGCCATGGAACGCTTATTTGCCTTCTATCTATGCATTCTGACCCTCCAACAATGTGTTTTGCTTCAATTTGACTCATTTGACAAAGGTGCGTATTCCTGGAGTGAATATGCAGTTCTACTCAAGAGTAAGCAACTAAGCGAAATAAAGCCATGGAATGCTTATTTGCCTTCTATCTATGCATTCTGACACTCCAACAATGTGTTTTGCTTCAATTTGACTCATTTGACAAATGTGCTCATTCCTGGAGTGAATATGCAGTTCTACTCAAGAGTAAGCAACTAAGCGAAATAAAGCCATGGAACGCTTATTTGCCTTCTATCTATGCATTCTGACACTCCAACAATGTGTTTTGCTTCAATTTGACTCATTTGACAAAGGTGCGTATTCCTGGAATGAATATGCAGTTCTACTCAAGAGTAAGCAACTAAGCGAAATAAAGCCATGGAACGCTTATTTGCCTTCTATCTATGCATTCTGACACTCCAACAATGTGTTTTGCTTCAATTTGACTCATTTGACAAATGTGCTTATTCCTGGAATGAATATGCAGTTCTACTCAAGAGTAAGCAACTAAGCGAAATAAAGCCATGGAACGCTTATTTGCCTTCTATCTATGCATTCTGACACTCCAACAATGTGTTTTGCTTCAATTTGACACATTTGACAAAGGTCCGTATTCCTGGAGTGAATATGCACTTCTACTCAAGAGTAAGCAACTAAGCGAAATAAAGCCATGGAACGCTTATTTGCCTTCTATCTATGCATTCTGACACTCCAACAATGTGTTCTGCTTCAATTTGACTCATTTGACAAATGTGCTTATTCCTGGAGTGAATATGCAGTTCTACTCAAGAGTAAGCAACTAAGCGAAATAAAGCCATGGAACGCTCATTTACCTTCTATATGCATTCTGACACTCCAACAATGTGTTTTGCTTCAATTTGACTCATTTGACAAAGGTGCGTATTCCTGGAGTGAATATACAGTTCTACTCAAGAGTAAGCAACTAAGCGAAATAAAGCCATGGAACGCTTATTTGCCTTCTATCTATGCATTCTGACACTCCAACAATGTGTTTTGCTTCAATTTGACTCATTTGACAAAGGTGCGTATTCCTGGAGTGAATATGCAGTTCTACTCAAGAGTAAGCAACTAAGCGAAATAAAGCCATGGAACGCTTATTTGCCTTCTATCTATGCATTCTGACACTCCAACAATGTGTTTTGCTTCAATTTGACTCATTTGACAAAGGTGCGTATTCCTGGAGTGAATATGCAGTTCTACTCAAGAGTAAGCAACTAAGCGAAATAAAGCCATGGAACGCTTATTTGCCTTCTATCTATGCATTCTGACACTCCAACAATGTGTTTTGCTTCAATTTGACTCATTTGACAAAGGTGCGTATTCCTGGAGTGAATATGCAGTTCTACTCAAGAGTAAGCAACTAAGCGAAATAAAGCCAGGGAACGCTCATTTGCCTTCTATCTATGCATTCTGACACTCCAACAATGTGTTTTGCTTCAATTTGACTCATTTGACAAAGGTGCGTATTCCTGGAATGAATATGCAGTTCTACTCAAGAGTAAGCAACTAAGCGAAATAAAGCCATGGAACGCTTATTTGCCTTCTATCTATGCATTCTGACACTCCAACAATGTGTTTTGCTTCAATTTGACTCATTTGACAAATGTGCTTATTCCTGGAGTGAATATGCAGTTCTACTCAAGAGTAAGCAACTAAGCGAAATAAAGCCATGGAACGCTTATTTGCCTTCTATCTATGCATTCTGACACTCCAACAATGTGTTTTGCTTCAATTTGACTCCATTTGACAAATGTGTTTATTTCTGGAGTGAATATGCAGTTCTACTCAAGAGTAAGCAACTAAGCGAAATAAAGCCATGGAATGCTCATTTGCCTTCTATCTATGCATTCTGACACTCCAACAATGTGTTTTGCTTCAATTTGACTCATTTTACAAAGGTGTTTATTCCTGGAGTGAATATGCAGTTCTACTCAAGAGTAAGCAACTAAGCGAAATAAAGCCGTGGAACGCTTATTTGCCTTCTATCTATGCATTCTGACACTCCAACAATGTGTTTTGCTTCAATTTGACTCATTTGACAAGGGTGCGTATTCCTGGAGTGAATATGCAGTTCTACTCAAGAGTAAGCAACTAAGCGAAATAAAGCCATGGAATGCTCATTTGCCTTCTATCTATGCATTCTGACACTCCAACAATGTGTTTTGCTTCAATTTGACTCATTTGACAAATGTGCTTATTCCTGGAATGAATATGCAGTTCTACTCAAGAGTAAGCAACTTAGCGAAATAAAGCCATGGAACGCTTATTTGCCTTCTATCTATGCATTCTGACACTCCAACAATGTGTTTTGCTTCAATTTGACTCATTTGACAAGGGTGCGTATTCCTGGAGTGAATATGCAGTTCTACTCAAGAGTAAGCAACTAAGCGAAATAAAGCAATGGAACGCTCATTTGCCTTCTATCTATGCATTCTGACACTCCAACAATGTGTTTTGCTTCAATTTGACTCATTTGACAAAGGTGCGTATTCCTGGAGTGAATATGCAGTTCTACTCAAGAGTAAGCAACTAAGCGAAATAAAGCCATGGAACGCTTATTTGCCATCTATCTATGCATTCTGACACTCCAACAATGTGTTTTGCTTCAATTTGACGCATTTTACAAATGTGCTCATTCCTGGAGTGAATATGCAGTTCTACTCAAGAGTAAGCAACTAAGCGAAATAAAGCCATGGAACGCTTAT
Source organism: Zootoca vivipara (assembly GCF_965207765.1). Lineage (NCBI taxonomy): Eukaryota > Metazoa > Chordata > Lepidosauria > Squamata > Lacertidae > Zootoca > Zootoca vivipara. Next base: position 89,708 of record NW_028291072.1, on the reverse strand, counting down.
TTGCCTTCTATCTATGCATTCTGACACTCCAACAATGTGTTCTGCTTCAATTTGACTCATTTGACAAATGTGCTCATTCCTGGAGTGAATATGCAGTTCTACTCAAGAGTAAGCAACTAAGCGAAATAAAGCCATGGAACGCTTATTTGCCTTCTATCTATGCATTCTGACACTCCAACAATGTGTTTTGCTTCAATTTGACTCATTTGACAAAGGTGCGTATTCCTGGAGTGAATATGCAGTTCTACTCAAGAGTAAGCAACTAAGCGAAATAAAGCCATGGAACGCTTATTTGCCTTCTATCTATGCATTCTGACACTCCAACAATGTGTTTTGCTTCAATTTGACACATTTGACAAAGGTCCGTATTCCTGGAGTGAATATGCACTTCTACTCAAGAGTAAGCAACTAAGCGAAATAAAGCCATGGAACGCTTATTTGCCTTCTATCTATGCATTCTGACACTCCAACAATGTGTTTTGCTTCAATTTGACTCCATTTGACAAATGTGTTCATTTCTGGAGTGAATATGCAGTTCTACTCAAGAGTAAGCAACTAAGCGAAATAAAGCCATGGAATGCTCATTTGCCTTCTATCTATGCATTCTGACACTCCAACAATGTGTTTTGCTTCAATTTGACTCATTTTACAAAGGTGTTTATTCCTGGAGTGAATATGCAGTTCTACTCAAGAGTAAGCAACTAAGCGAAATAAAGCCGTGGAACGCTTATTTGCCTTCTATCTATGCATTCTGACACTCCAACAATGTGTTTTGCTTCAATTTGACTCATTTGACAAGGGTGCGTATTCCTGGAGTGAATATGCAGTTCTACTCAAGAGTAAGCAACTAAGCGAAATAAAGCCATGGAATGCTCATTTGCCTTCTATCTATGCATTCTGACACTCCAACAATGTGTTTTGCTTCAATTTGACTCATTTGACAAATGTGCTTATTCCTGGAATGAATATGCAGTTCTACTCAAGAGTAAGCAACTTAGCGAAATAAAGCCATGGAACGCTTATTTGCCTTCTATCTATGCATTCTGACACTCCAACAATGTGTTTTGCTTCAATTTGACTCATTTGACAAGGGTGCGTATTCCTGGAGTGAATATGCAGTTCTACTCAAGAGTAAGCAACTAAGCGAAATAAAGCAATGGAACGCTCATTTGCCTTCTATCTATGCATTCTGACACTCCAACAATGTGTTTTGCTTCAATTTGACTCATTTGACAAAGGTGCGTATTCCTGGAGTGAATATGCAGTTCTACTCAAGAGTAAGCAACTAAGCGAAATAAAGCCATGGAACGCTTATTTGCCATCTATCTATGCATTCTGACACTCCAACAATGTGTTTTGCTTCAATTTGACGCATTTTACAAATGTGCTCATTCCTGGAGTGAATATGCAGTTCTACTCAAGAGTAAGCAACTAAGCGAAATAAAGCCATGGAACGCTTATTTGCCTTCTATCTATGCATTCTGACACTCCAACAATGTGTTCTGCTTCAATTTGACTCATTTGACAAATGTGCTCATTCCTGGAGTGAATATGCAGTTCTACTCAAGAGTAAGCAACTAAGCGAAATAAAGCCATGGAACGCTTATTTGCCTTCTATCTATGCATTCTGACACTCCAACAATGTGTTTTGCTTCAATTTGACTCATTTGACAAAGGTGCGTATTCCTGGAGTGAATATGCAGTTCTACTCAAGAGTAAGCAACTAAGCGAAATAAAGCCATGGAACGCTTATTTGCCTTCTATCTATGCATTCTGACACTCCAACAATGTGTTTTGCTTCAATTTGACACATTTGACAAAGGTCCGTATTCCTGGAGTGAATATGCACTTCTACTCAAGAGTAAGCAACTAAGCGAAATAAAGCCATGGAACGCTTATTTGCCTTCTATCTATGCATTCTGACACTCGAACAATGTGTTCTGCTTCAATTTGACTCATTTGACAAATGTGCTTATTCCTGGAGTGAATATGCAGTTCTACTCAAGAGTAAGCAACTAAGCGAAATAAAGCCATGGAACGCTTATTTGCCTTCTATCTATGCATTCTGACCCTCCAACAATGTGTTTTGCTTCAATTTGACTCATTTGACAAAGGTGCGTATTCCTGGAGTGAATATGCAGTTCTACTCAAGAGTAAGCAACTAAGCGAAATAAAGCCATGGAACGCTTATTTGCCTTCTATCTATGCATTCTGACACTCCAACAATGTGTTTTGCTTCAATTTGACTCATTTGACAAATGTGCTTATTCCTGGAGTGAATATGCAGTTCTACTCAAGAGTAAGCAACTAAGCGAAATAAAGCCATGGAACGCTCATTTACCTTCTATATGCATTCTGACACTCCAACAATGTGTTTTGCTTCAATTTGACTCATTTGACAAAGGTGCGTATTCCTGGAGTGAATATGCAGTTCTACTCAAGAGTAAGCAACTAAGCGAAATAAAGCCATGGAACGCTTATTTGCCTTCTATCTATGCATTCTGACACTCCAACAATGTGTTTTGCTTCAATTTGACTCATTTGACAAAGGTGCGTATTCCTGGAGTGAATATGCAGTTCTACTCAAGAGTAAGCAACTATGCGAAATAAAGCCATGGAACGCTTATTTGCCTTCTATCTATGCATTCTGACACTCCAACAATGTGTTCTGCTTCAATTTGACTCATTTGACAAATGTGCTTATTCCTGGAGTGAATATGCAGTTCTACTCAAGAGTAAGCAACTAAGCGAAATAAAGCCATGGAACGCTCATTTGCCTTCTATCTATGCATTCTGACACTCCAACAATGTGTTTTGCTTCAATTTGACTCATTTGACAAAGGTGCGTATTCCTGGAGTGAATATGCAGTTCTACTCAAGAGTAAGCAACTAAGCGAAATAAAGCCATTGAACGCTTATTTGCCTTCTATCTATGCATTCTGACACTCCAACAATGTGTTTTGCTTCAATTTGACTCATTTGACAAAGGTGCGTATTCCTGGAGTGAATATGCAGTTCTACTCAAGAGTAAGCAACTAAGCGAAATAAAGCCATGGAACGCTTATTTGCCTTCTATCTATGCATTCTGACACTCCAACAATTAGTTTTACTTCAATTTGACTCATTTGACAAAGGTGCTTATTCCTGGAGTGAATATGCAGTTCTACTCAAGAGTAAGCAACTAAGCGAAATAAAGCCATGGAACGCTCATTTACCTTCTATATGCATTCTGACACTCCAACAATGTGTTTTGCTTCAATTTGATTCATTTGACAAAGGTGCGTATTCCTGGAGTGAATATGCAGTTCTACTCAAGAGTAAGCAACTAAGCGAAATAAAGCCATGGAACGCTTATTTGCCTTCTATCTATGCATTCTGACACTCCAACAATGTGTTCTGCTTCAATTTGACTCATTTGACAAATGTGCTCATTCCTGGAGTGAATATGCAGTTCTACTCAAGAGTAAGCAACTAAGCGAAATAAAGCCATGGAACGCTTATTTGCCTTCTATCTATGCATTCTGACACTCCAACAATGTGTTTTGCTTCAATTTGACTCATTTGACAAAGGTGCGTATTCCTGGAGTGAATATGCAGTTCTACTCAAGAGTAAGCAACTAAGCGAAATAAAGCCATGGAACGCTTATTTGCCTTCTATCTATGCATTCTGACACTCCAACAATGTGTTTTGCTTCAATTTGACACATTTGACAAAGGTCCGTATTCCTGGAGTGAATATGCACTTCTACTCAAGAGTAAGCAACTAAGCGAAATAAAGCCATGGAACGCTTATTTGCCTTCTATCTATGCATTCTGACACTCCAACAATGTGTTCTGCTTCAATTTGACTCATTTGACAAATGTGCTTATTCCTGGAGTGAATATGCAGTTCTACTCAAGAGTAAGCAACTAAGCGAAATAAAGCCATGGAACGCTTATTTGCCTTCTATCTATGCATTCTGACCCTCCAACAATGTGTTTTGCTTCAATTTGACTCATTTGACAAAGGTGCGTATTCCTGGAGTGAATATGCAGTTCTACTCAAGAGTAAGCAACTAAGCGAAATAAAGCCATGGAATGCTTATTTGCCTTCTATCTATGCATTCTGACACTCCAACAATGTGTTTTGCTTCAATTTGACTCATTTGACAAATGTGCTCATTCCTGGAGTGAATATGCAGTTCTACTCAAGAGTAAGCAACTAAGCGAAATAAAGCCATGGAACGCTTATTTGCCTTCTATCTATGCATTCTGACACTCCAACAATGTGTTTTGCTTCAATTTGACTCATTTGACAAAGGTGCGTATTCCTGGAATGAATATGCAGTTCTACTCAAGAGTAAGCAACTAAGCGAAATAAAGCCATGGAACGCTTATTTGCCTTCTATCTATGCATTCTGACACTCCAACAATGTGTTTTGCTTCAATTTGACTCATTTGACAAATGTGCTTATTCCTGGAATGAATATGCAGTTCTACTCAAGAGTAAGCAACTAAGCGAAATAAAGCCATGGAACGCTTATTTGCCTTCTATCTATGCATTCTGACACTCCAACAATGTGTTTTGCTTCAATTTGACACATTTGACAAAGGTCCGTATTCCTGGAGTGAATATGCACTTCTACTCAAGAGTAAGCAACTAAGCGAAATAAAGCCATGGAACGCTTATTTGCCTTCTATCTATGCATTCTGACACTCCAACAATGTGTTTTGCTTCAATTTGACTCATTTGACAAATGTGCTTATTCCTGGAATGAATATGCAGTTCTACTCAAGAGTAAGCAACTTAGCGAAATAAAGCCATGGAACGCTTATTTGCCTTCTATCTATGCATTCTGACACTCCAACAATGTGTTTTGCTTCAATTTGACTCATTTGACAAGGGTGCGTATTCCTGGAGTGAATATGCAGTTCTACTCAAGAGTAAGCAACTAAGCGAAATAAAGCAATGGAACGCTCATTTGCCTTCTATCTATGCATTCTGACACTCCAACAATGTGTTTTGCTTCAATTTGACTCATTTGACAAAGGTGCGTATTCCTGGAGTGAATATGCAGTTCTACTCAAGAGTAAGCAACTAAGCGAAATAAAGCCATGGAACGCTTATTTGCCATCTATCTATGCATTCTGACACTCCAACAATGTGTTTTGCTTCAATTTGACGCATTTTACAAATGTGCTCATTCCTGGAGTGAATATGCAGTTCTACTCAAGAGTAAGCAACTAAGCGAAATAAAGCCATGGAACGCTTATTTGCCTTCTATCTATGCATTCTGACACTCCAACAATGTGTTTTGCTTCAATTTGACTCATTTGACAAATGTGTTTATTCCTGGAGTGAATATGCAGTTCTACTCAAGAGTAAGCAACTAAGCGAAATAAAGCCATGGAACGCTTATTTGCCTTCTATCTATGCATTCTGACACTCCAACAATGTGTTCTGCTTCAATTTGACTCATTTGACAAAGGTGCTTATTCCTGGAGTGAATATGCAGTTCTACTCAAGAGTAAGCAACTAAGCGAAATAAAGCCATGGAACGCTTATTTGCCTTCTCTCTATGCATTCTGACACTCCAACAATGTGTTTTGCTTCAATTTGACTCATTTGACAAAGGTGCGTATTCCTGGAGTGAATATGCACTTCTACTCAAGAGTAAGCAACTAAGCGAAATAAAGCCATGGAACGCTTATTTGCCTTCTATCTATGCATGCTGACACTCCAACAATGTGTTTTGCTTCAATTTGACTCATTTGACAAAGGTGCGTATTCCTGGAGTGAATATGCAGTTCTACTCAAGAGTAAGCAACTAAGCGAAATAACGCCATGGAACGCTTATTCGCCTTCTATCTATGCATTCTGACACTCCAACAATGTGTTTTGCTTCAATTTGACTCATTTTACAAAGGTGCTTATTCCTGGAGTGAATATGCAGTTCTACTCAAGAGTAAGCAACTGAGCGAAATAAAGCCATGGAACGCTTATTTGCCTTCTATCTATGCATTCTGACACTCCAACAATGTGTTCTGCTTCAATTTGACTCATTTGACAAATGTGTTTATTCCTGGAGTGAATATGCAGTTCTACTCAGGAGTAAGCAACTAAGCGAAATAAAGCCATGGAACGCTTATTTGCCTTCTATCTATGCATTCTGACACTCCAACAATGTGTTTTGCTTCAATTTGACTCATTTGACAAATGTGTTTATTCCTGGAGTGAATAGGCAGTTCTACTCAAGAGTCAGCAACTAAGCGAAATAAAGCCATGGAACGCTTACTCGCCTTCTATCTATGCATGCTGACACTCCAACAATGTGTTTTGCTTCAATTTGACTCATTTTACAAAGGTGCTTATTCCTGGAGTGAATATGCAGTTCTACTCAAGAGTAAGCAACTAAGCGAAATAAGCCATGGAACGCTTATTTGCCTTCTATCTATGCATTCTGACACTCCAACAATGTGTTCTGCTTCAATTTGACTCATTTGACAAATGTGTTTATTCCTGGAGTGAATATGCAGTTCTACTCAAGAGTAAGCAACTAAGCGAAATAAAGCCATGGAACGCATATTTGCCTTCTATCTATGCATTCTGACACTCCAACAATGTGTTTTGCTTCAATTTGACTCATTTGACAAATGTGTTTATTCCTGGAGTGAATATGCAGTTCTACTCAAGAGTAAGCAACTAAGCGAAATAAAGCCATGGAACGCTTATTTGCCTTCTATCTATGCATTCTGACACTCCAACAATGTGTTTTGCTTCAATCTGACTCATTTGACAAATGTTTTTATTCCTGGAGTGAATATGCAGTTCTACTCAAGAGTCAGCAACTAAGCGAAATAAAGCCATGGAACGCTTACTCGCCTTCTATCTATGCATTCTGACACTCCAACAATGTGTTTTGCTTCAATTTGACTCATTTTACAAAGGTGCTTATTCCTGGAGTGAATATGCAGTTCTACTCAAGAGTAAGCAACTGAGCGAAATAAAGCCATGGAACGCTTATTTGCCTTCTATCTATGCATTCTGACACTCCAACAATGTGTTTTGCTTCAATTGGACTCATTTGACAAATGTGCTTATTCCTGGAGTGAATATGCAGTTCTACTCAAGAGTAAGCAACTAAGCGAAATAAAGCCATGGAACGCTCATTTGCCTTCTATCTATGCATTCTGACACTCCAACAATGTGTTTTGCTTCAATTTGACTCATTTGACAAAGGTGCGTATTCCTGGAGTGAATATGCAGTTCTACTCAAGAGTAAGCAACTAAGCGAAATAAAGCCATGGAACGCTTATTTGCCTTCTATCTATGCATTCTGACACTCCAACAATGTGTTTTGCTTCAATTTGACTCATTTGACAAAGGTGCGTATTCCTGGAGTGAATATGCAGTTCTACTCAAGAGTAAGCAACTAAGCGAAATAAAGCCATGGAACGCTTATTTGCCTTCTATCTATGCATTCTGACACTCCAACAATGTGTTTTGCTTCAATTTGACTCATTTGACAAAGGTGCGTATTCCTGGAGTGAATATGCAGTTCTACTCAAGAGTAAGCAACTAAGCGAAATAAAGCCATGGAACGCTTATTTGCCTTCTATCTATGCATTTTGACACTCCAACAATGTATTCTGCTTCAATTTGACTCATTTGACAAAGGTGTTTATTCCTGGAGTGAATATGCAGTTCTACTCAAGAGTAAGCAACTAAGCAAAATAAAGCCATGGAACGCTTATTTGCCTTCTATCTATGCATTCTGACACTCCAACAATTAGTTTTACTTCAATTTGACTCATTTGACAAAGGTGCTTATTCCTGGAGTGAATATGCAGTTCTACTCAAGAGTAAGCAACTAAGCGAAATAAAGCCATGGAACGCTTATTTGCCTTCTCTCTATGCATTCTGACACTCCAACAATGTGTTTTGCTTCAATTTGACTCATTTGACAAAGGTGCGTATTCCTGGAGTGAATATGCACTTCTACTCAAGAGTAAGCAACTAAGCGAAATAAAGCCATGGAACGCTTTTTTGCCTTCTATCTATGCATGCTGACACTCCAACAATGTGTTTTGCTTCAATTTGACTCATTTGACAAAGGTGCGTATTCCTGGAGTGAATATGCAGTTCTACTCAAGAGTAAGCAACTAAGCGAAATAAAGCCATGGAACGCTTATTCGCCTTCTATCTATGCATTCTGACACTCCAACAATGTGTTTTGCTTCAATTTGACTCATTTTACAAAGGTGCTTATTCCTGGAGTGAATATGCAGTTCTACTCAAGAGTAAGCAACTGAGCGAAATAAAGCCATGGAACGCTTATTTGCCTTCTATCTATGCATTCTGACACTCCAACAATGTGTTCTGCTTCAATTTGACTCATTTGACAAATGTGTTTATTCCTGGAGTGAATATGCAGTTCTACTCAGGAGTAAGCAACTAAGCGAAATAAAGCCATGGAACGCTTACTCGCCTTCTATCTATGCATTCTGACACTCCAACAATGTGTTTTGCTTCAATTTGACTCATTTTACAAAGGTGCTTATTCCTGGAGTGAATATGCAGTTCTACTCAAGAGTAAGTAACTGAGCGAAATAAAGCCATGGAACGCTTATTTGCCTTCTATCTATGCATTCTGACACTCCAACAATGTGTTTTGCTTCAATTGGACTCATTTGACAAATGTGCTTATTCCTGGAGTGAATATGCAGTTCTACTCAAGAGTAAGCAACTAAGCGAAATAAAGCCATGGAACGCTTATTTGCCTTCTATCTATGCATTCTGACACTCCAACAATGTGTTTTGCTTCAATTTGACTCATTTGACAAAGGTGCGTATTCCTGGAGTGAATATGCAGTTCTACTCAAGAGTAAGCAACTAAGCGAAATAAAGCCATGGAACGCTTATTTGCCTTCTATCTATGCATTTTGACACTCCAACAATGTATTCTGCTTCAATTTGACTCATTTGACAAAGGTGTTTATTCCTGGAGTGAATATGCAGTTCTACTCAGGAGTAAGCAACTAAGCGAAATAAAGCCATGGAACGCTTATTTGCCTTCTATCCATGCATTCTGACACTCCAACAATGTGTTCTGCTTCAATTTGACTCATTTGACAAATGTGCTTATTCCTGGAGTGAATATGCAGTTCTACTCAAGAGTAAGCAACTAAGCGAAATAAAGCCATGGAACGCTCATTTGCCTTCTATCTATGCATTCTGACACTCAACAATGTGTTTTGCTTCAATTTGACTCATTTGACAAAGGTGCGTATTCCTGGAGTGAATATGCAGTTCTACTCAAGAGTAAGCAACTAAGCGAAATAAAGCCATTGAACGCTTATTTGCCTTCTATCTATGCATTCTGACACTCCAACAATGTGTTTTGCTTCAATTTGACTCATTTGACAAATGTGTTTATTCCTGGAGTGAATATGCAGTTCTACTCAAGAGTAAGCAACTAAGCGAAATAAAGCCATGGAACGCTTATTTGCCTTCTATCTATGCATTCTGACACTCCAACAATGAGTTTTGCTTCAATTTGACTCATTTGACAAATGTGCTTATTCCTGGAGTGAATATGCAGTTCTACTCAAGAGTAAGCAACTAAGCAAAATAAAGCCATGGAACGCTCATTTGCCTTCTATCTATGCATTCTGACACTCCAACAATGTGTTTTGCTTCAATTTGACTCATTTGACAAAGGTGCGTATTCCTGGAGTGAATATGCAGTTCTACTCAAGAGTAAGCAACTAAGCGAAATAAAGCCATGGAACGCTCATTTGCCTTCTCTCTATGCATTCTGACACTCCAACAATGTGTTTTGCTTCAATTTGACTCATTTGACAAAGGTGCGTATTCCTGGAGTGAATATGCAGTTCTACTCAAGAGTAAGCAACTAAGCGAAATAAAGCCATGGAACGCTTATTTGCCTTCTATCTATGCATGCTGACACTCCAACAATGTGTTTTGCTTCAATTTGACTCATTTGACAAAGGTGCGTATTCCTGGAGTGAATATGCAGTTCTACTCAAGAGTAAGCAACTAAGCGAAATAAAGCCATGGAACGCTTATTCGCCTTCTATCTATGCATTCTGACACTCCAACAATGTGTTTTGCTTCAATTTGACTCATTTTACAAAGGTGCTTATTCCTGGAGTGAATATGCAGTTCTACTCAAGAGTAAGCAACTGAGCGAAATAAAGCCATGGAACGCTTATTTGCCTTCTATCTATGCATTCTGACACTCCAACAATGTGTTCTGCTTCAATTTGACTCATTTGACAAATGTGTTTATTCCTGGAGTGAATATGCAGTTCTACTCAGGAGTAAGCAACTAAGCGAAATAAAGCCATGGAACGCTTTTTCGCCTTCTATCTATGCATTCTGACACTCCAACAATGTGTTTTGCTTCAATTTGACTCATTTTACAAAGGTGCTTATTCCTGGAGTGAATATGCAGTTCTACTCAAGAGTAAGCAACTGAGCGAAATAAAGCCATGGAACGCTTATTTGCCTTCTATCTATGCATTCTGACACTCCAACAATGTGTTCTGCTTCAATTTGAATCATTTGACAAATGTGTTTATTCCTGGAGTGAATATGCAGTTCTACTCAGGAGTAAGCAACTAAGCGAAATAAAGCCATGGAACGCTTATTTGCCTTCTATCTATGCATTCTGACACTCCAACAATGTGTTTTGCTTCAATTTGACTCATTTGAGAAATGTGTTTATTCCTGGAGTGAATATGCAGTTCTACTCAAGAGTCAGCAACTAAGCGAAATAAAGCCATGGAACGCTTACTCGCCTTCTATCTATGCATTCTGACACTCCAACAATGTGTTTTGCTTCAATTTGACTCATTTTACAAAGGTGCTTATTCCTGGAGTGAATATGCAGTTCTACTCAAGAGTAAGCAACTAAGGGAAATAAAGCCATGGAACGCTTATTTGCCTTCTACCTATGCATTCTGACACTCCAACAATGTGTTCTGCTTCAATTTGACTCATTTGACAAATGTGTTTATTCCTGGAGTGAATATGCAATTCTACTCAAGAGTAAGCAACTAAGCGAAATAAAGCCATGGAACGCATATTTGCCTTCTATCTATGCATTCTGACACTCCAACAATGTGTTTTGCTTCAATTTGACTCATTTAACAAATGTGCTTATTCCTGGAGTGAATATGCAGTTCTACTCAAGAGTAAGCAACTAAGCGAAATAAAGCCATGGAACGCTCATTTGCCTTCTATCTATGCATTCTGACACTCCAACAATGTGTTTTGCTTCAATTTGACTCATTTGACAAAGGTGCGTATTCCTGGAGTGAATATGCACTTCTACTCAAGAGTAAGCAATTAAGCGAAATAAAGCCATGGAACGCTTATTCGCCTTCTATTTATGCATTCTGACACTCCAACAATGTGTTTTGCTTCAATTTGACTCATTTTACAAAGGTGCTTATTCCTGGAGTGAATATGCAGTTCTACTCAAGAGTAAGCAACTAAGCGAAATAAAGCCATGGAACGCTTATTTGCCTTCTATCTATGCATTCTGACACTCCAACAATGTGTTCTGCTTCAATTTGACTCATTTGACAAAGGTGCTTATTCCTGGAGTGAATATGCAGTTCTACTCAAGAGTAAGCAACTAAGCGAAATAAAGCCATGGAACGCTTATTTGCCTTCTATCTATGCATTCTGACACTCCAACAATGTGTTCTGCTTCAATTTGACTCATTTGACAAAGGTGCTTATTCCTGGAGTGAATATGCAGTTCTACTCAAGAGTAAGCAACTAAGCGAAATAAAGCCATGGAACGCTTATTTGCCTTCTCTCTATGCATTCTGACACTCCAACAATGTGTTTTGCTTCAATTTGACTCATTTGACAAAGGTGCGTATTCCTGAAGTGAATATGCACTTCTACTCAAGAGTAAGCAACTAAGCGAAATAAAGCCATGGAACGCTTATTTGCCTTCTATCTATGCATGCTGACACTCCAACAATGTGTTTTGCTTCAATTTGACTCATTTGACAAAGGTGCGTATTCCTGGAGTGAATATGCAGTTCTACTCAAGAGTAAGCAACTAAGCGAAATAAAGCCATGGAACGCTTATTCGCCTTCTATCTATGCATTCTGACACTCCAACAATGTGTTTTGCTTCAATTTGACTCATTTTACAAAGGTGCTTATTCCTGGAGTGAATATGCAGTTCTACTCAAGAGTAAGCAACTGAGCGAAATAAAGCCATGGAACGCTTATTTGCCTTCTATCTATGCATTCTGACACTCCAACAATGTGTTCTGCTTCAATTTGACTCATTTGACAAATGTGTTTATTCCTGGAGTGAATATGCAGTTCTACTCAGGAGTAAGCAACTAAGCGAAATAAAGCCATGGAACGCTTATTTGCCTTCTATCTATGCATTCTGACACTCCAACAATGTGTTTTGCTTCAATTTGACTCATTTGACAAATGTGTTTATTCCTGGAGTGAATATGCAGTTCTACTCAAGAGTCAGCAACTAAGCGAAATAAAGCCATGGAACGCTTACTCGCCTTCTATCTATGCATTCTGACACTCCAACAATGTGTTTTGCTTCAATTTGACTCATTTTACAAAGGTGCTTATTCCTGGAGTGAATATGCAGTTCTACTCAAGAGTAAGCAACTGAGCGAAATAAAGCCATGGAACGCTTATTTGCCTTCTATCTATGCATTCTGACACTCCAACAATGTGTTTTGCTTCAATTGGACTCATTTGACAAATGTGCTTATTCCTGGAGTGAATATGCAGTTCTACTCAAGAGTAAGCAACTAAGCGAAATAAAGCCATGGAACGCTCATTTGCCTTCTATCTATGCATTCTGACACTCCAACTATGTGTTTTGCTTCAATTTGACTCATTTGACAAAGGTGCGTATTCCTGGAGTGAATATGCAGTTCTACTCAAGAGTAAGCAACTAAGCGAAATAAAGCCATGGAACGCTTATTTGCCTTCTATCTATGCATTCTGACACTCCAACAATGTGTTTTGCTTCAATTTGACTCATTTGACAAAGGTGCGTATTCCTGGAGTGAATATGCAGTTCTACTCAAGAGTAAGCAACTAAGCGAAATAAAGCCATGGAACGCTTATTTGCCTTCTATCTATGCATTTTGACACTCCAACAATGTATTCTGCTTCAATTTGACTCATTTGACAAATGTGTTTATTCCTGGAGTGAATATGCAGTTCTACTCAAGAGTAAGCAACTAAGCGAAATAAAGCCATGGAACGCTTATTTGCCTTCTATCTATGCATTCTGACACTCCAACAATGTGTTTTGCTTCAATTTGACTCATTTGACAAATGTGCTTATTCCTGGAGTGAATATGCAGTTCTACTCAAGAGTAAGCAACTAAGCGAAATAAAGCCATGGAACGCTTATTTGCCTTCTATCTATGCATTCTGACACTCCAACAATGTGTTTTGCTTCAATTTGACTCATTTGACAAAGGTGCGTATTCCTGGAGTGAATATGCAGTTCTACTCAAGAGTAAGCAACTAAGCGAAATAAAGCCATGGAACGCTTATTTGCCTTCTATCTATGCATTCTGACACTCCAACAATGTGTTTTGCTTCAATTTGACTCATTTGACAAAGGTGCGTATTCCTGGAGTGAATATGCAGTTCTACTCAAGAGTAAGCAACTAAGCGAAATAAAGCCATGGAACGCTTATTTGCCTTCTATCTATGCATTTTGACACTCCAACAATGTATTCTGCTTCAATTTGACTCATTTGACAAATGTGTTTATTCCTGGAGTGAATATGCAGTTCTACTCAAGAGTAAGCAACTAAGCGAAATAAAGCCATGGAACGCTTATTTGCCTTCTATCTATGCATTCTGACACTCCAACAATGTGTTTTGCTTCAATTTGACTCATTTGACAAATGTGCTTATTCCTGGAGTGAATATGCAGTTCTACTCAAGAGTAAGCAACTAAGCGAAATAAAGCCATGGAACGCTCATTTGCCTTCTATCTATGCATTCTGACACTCCAACAATGTGTTTTGCTTCAATTTGACTCATTTGACAAATGTGTTTATTCCTGGAGTGAATATGCAGTTCTACTCAAGAGTAAGCAACTAAGCGAAATAAAGCCATGGAACGCTTATTTGCCTTCTATCTATGCATTCTGACACTCCAACAATGAGTTTTGCTTCAATTTGACTCATTTGACAAAGGTGTTTATTCCTGGAGTGAATATGCAGTTCTACTCAAGAGTAAGCAACTAAGCGAAATAAAGCCATGGAACGCTTATTTGCCTTCTATCTATGCATTCTGACACTCCAACAATGTGTTCTGCTTCAATTTGACTCATTTGACAAATGTGTTTATTCCTGGAGTGAATATGCAGTTCTACTCAAGAGTAAGCAACTAAGCGAAATAAAGCCATGGAACGCTTATTTGCCTTCTATCTATGCATTCTGACACTCCAACAATGAGTTTTGCTTCAATTTGACTCATTTGACAAATGTGCTTATTCCTGGAGTGAATATGCAGTTCTACTCAAGAGTAAGCAACTAAGCAAAATAAAGCCATGGAACGCTCATTTGCCTTCTATCTATGCATTCTGACACTCCAACAATGTGTTTTGCTTCAATTTGACTCATTTGACAAAGGTGCGTATTCCTGGAGTGAATATGCAGTTCTACTCAAGAGTAAGCAACTAAGCGAAATAAAGCCATGGAACGCTTATTTGCCTTCTATCTATGCATTTTGACACTCCAACAATGTATTCTGCTTCAATTTGACTCATTTGACAAAGGTGCTTATTCCTGGAGTGAATATGCAGTTCTACTCAAGAGTAAGCAACTAAGCGAAATAAAGCCATGGAACGCTTATTTGCCTTCTATCTATGCATTCTGACACTCCAACAATGTGTTTTGCTTCAATTTGACTCATTTGACAAATGTGCTTATTCCTGGAGTGAATATGCAGTTCTACTCAAGAGTAAGCAACTAAGCGAAATAAAGCCATGGAACGCTCATTTGCCTTCTATCTATGCATTCTGACACTCCAACAATGTGTTTTGCTTCAATTTGACTCATTTTACAAAGGTGCTTATTCCTGGAGTGAATATGCAGTTCTACTCAAGAGTAAGCAACTAAGCGAAATAAAGCCATGGAACGCTTATTTGCCTTCTATCTATGCATTCTGACACTTCAACAATGTGTTCTGCTTCAATTTGACTCATTTGACAAATGTGTTTATTCCTGGAGTGAATATGCAGTTCTACTCAAGAGTAAGCAACTAAGCGAAATAAAGCCATGGAACGCTTATTCGCCTTCTATCTATGCATTCTGACACTCCAACAATGTATTTTGCTTCAATTTGACTCATTTTACAAAGGTGCTTATTCCTGGAGTGAATATGCAGTTCTACTCAAGAGTAAGCAACTGAGCGAAATAAAGCCATGGAACGCTTATTTGCCTTCAATCTATGCATTCTGACACTTCAACAATGTGTTCTGCTTCAATTTGACTCATTTTACAAAGGTGCTTATTCCTGGAGTGAATATGCAGTTCTACTCAAGAGTAAGCAACTAAGCGAAATAAAGCCATGGAACGCTTATTTGCCTTCTATCTATGCATTCTGACACTCCAACAATGTGTTTTGCTTCAATTTGACTCATTTGACAAATGTGTTTATTCCTGGAGTGAATATGCAGTTCTACTCAAGAGTCAGCAACTAAGCGAAATAAAGCCATGGAACGCTTACTCGCCTTCTATCTATGCATTCTGACACTCCAACAATGTGTTTTGCTTCAATTTGACTCATTTTACAAAGGTGCTTATTCCTGGAGTGAATATGCAGTTCTACTCAAGAGTAAGTAACTGAGCCAAATAAAGCCATGGAACGCTTATTTGCCTTCTATCTATGCATTCTGACACTCCAACAATGTGTTTTGCTTCAATTGGACTCATTTGACAAATGTGCTTATTCCTGGAGTGAATATGCAGTTCTACTCAAGAGTAAGCAACTAAGCGAAATAAAGCCATGGAACGCTCATTTGCCTTCTATCTATGCATTCTGACACTCCAACAATGTGTTTTGCTTCAATTTGACTCATTTGACAAAGGTGCGTATTCCTGGAGTGAATATGCAGTTCTACTCAAGAGTAAGCAACTAAGCGAAATAAAGCCATGGAACGCTTATTTGCCTTCTATCTATGCATTCTGACACTCCAACAATGTGTTTTGCTTCAATTTGACTCATTTGACAAAGGTGCGTATTCCTGGAGTGAATATGCAGTTCTACTCAAGAGTAAGCAACTAAGCGAAATAAAGCCATGGAGCGCTTATTTGCCTTCTATCTATGCATTCTGACACTCCAACAATGAGTTTTGCTTCAATTTGACTCATTTGACAAAGGTGTTTATTCCTGGAGTGAATATGCAGTTCTACTCAAGAGTAAGCAACTAAGCGAAATAAAGCCATGGAACGCTTATTTGCCTTCTATCTATGCATTCTGACACTCCAACAATGTGTTCTGCTTCAATTTGACTCATTTGACAAATGTGTTTATTCCTGGAGTGAATATGCAGTTCTACTCAAGAGTAAGCAACTAAGCGAAATAAAGCCATGGAACGCTTATTTGCCTTCTATCTATGCATTCTGACACTCCAACAATGAGTTTTGCTTCAATTTGACTCATTTGACAAATGTGCTTATTCCTGGAGTGAATATGCAGTTCTACTCAAGAGTAAGCAACTAAGCAAAATAAAGCCATGGAACGCTCATTTGCCTTCTATCTATGCATTCTGACACTCCAACAATGTGTTTTGCTTCAATTTGACTCATTTGACAAAGGTGCGTATTCCTGGAGTGAATATGCAGTTCTACTCAAGAGTAAGCAACTAAGCGAAATAAAGCCATGGAACGCTCATTTGCCTTCTATCTATGCATTCTGACACTCCAACAATGTGTTTTGCTTCAATTTGACTCATTTGACAAAGGTGCGTATTCCTGGAGTGAATATGCAGTTCTACTCAAGAGTAAGCAACTAAGCGAAATAAAGCCATGGAACGCTTATTTGCCTTCTATCTATGCATTCTGACACTCCAACAATGTGTTTTGCTTCAATTTGACTCATTTGACAAAGGTGCGTATTCCTGGAGTGAATATGCAGTTCTACTCAAGAGTAAGCAA
Source organism: Zootoca vivipara (assembly GCF_965207765.1). Classification (NCBI taxonomy): domain Eukaryota; kingdom Metazoa; phylum Chordata; class Lepidosauria; order Squamata; family Lacertidae; genus Zootoca; species Zootoca vivipara. The sequence goes on along the minus strand of NW_028291072.1, from coordinate 72,515 downwards.
CTAAGCGAAATAAAGCCATGGAACGCTTATTTGCCTTCTATCTATGCATTCTGACACTCCAACAATGTGTTTTGCTTCAATTTGACTCATTTGACAAAGGTGCGTATTCCTGGAGTGAATATGCAGTTCTACTCAAGAGTAAGCAACTAAGCGAAATAAAGCCATGGAACGCTTATTTGCCTTCTATCTATGCATTTTGACACTCCAACAATGTATTCTGCTTCAATTTGACTCATTTGACAAAGGTGTTTATTCCTGGAGTGAATATGCAGTTCTACTCAAGAGTAAGCAACTAAGCAAAATAAAGCCATGGAACGCTTATTTGCCTTCTATCTATGCATTCTGACACTCCAACAATTAGTTTTACTTCAATTTGACTCATTTGACAAAGGTGCTTATTCCTGGAGTGAATATGCAGTTCTACTCAAGAGTAAGCAACTAAGCGAAATAAAGCCATGGAACGCTTATTTGCCTTCTCTCTATGCATTCTGACACTCCAACAATGTGTTTTGCTTCAATTTGACTCATTTGACAAAGGTGCGTATTCCTGGAGTGAATATGCACTTCTACTCAAGAGTAAGCAACTAAGCGAAATAAAGCCATGGAACGCTTATTTGCCTTCTATCTATGCATGCTGACACTCCAACAATGTGTTTTGCTTCAATTTGACTCATTTGACAAAGGTGCGTATTCCTGGAGTGAATATGCAGTTCTACTCAAGAGTAAGCAACTAAGCGAAATAAAGCCATGGAACGCTTATTCGCCTTCTATCTATGCATTCTGACACTCCAACAATGTGTTTTGCTTCAATTTGACTCATTTTACAAAGGTGCTTATTCCTGGAGTGAATATGCAGTTCTACTCAAGAGTAAGCAACTGAGCGAAATAAAGCCATGGAACGCTTATTTGCCTTCTATCTATGCATTCTGACACTCCAACAATGTGTTCTGCTTCAATTTGACTCATTTGACAAATGTGTTTATTCCTGGAGTGAATATGCAGTTCTACTCAGGAGTAAGCAACTAAGCGAAATAAAGCCATGGAACGCTTACTCGCCTTCTATCTATGCATTCTGACACTCCAACAATGTGTTTTGCTTCAATTTGACTCATTTTACAAAGGTGCTTATTCCTGGAGTGAATATGCAGTTCTACTCAAGAGTAAGTAACTGAGCGAAATAAAGCCATGGAACGCTTATTTGCCTTCTATCTATGCATTCTGACACTCCAACAATGTGTTTTGCTTCAATTGGACTCATTTGACAAATGTGCTTATTCCTGGAGTGAATATGCAGTTCTACTCAAGAGTAAGCAACTAAGCGAAATAAAGCCATGGAACGCTTATTTGCCTTCTATCTATGCATTCTGACACTCCAACAATGTGTTTTGCTTCAATTTGACTCATTTGACAAAGGTGCGTATTCCTGGAGTGAATATGCAGTTCTACTCAAGAGTAAGCAACTAAGCGAAATAAAGCCATGGAACGCTTATTTGCCTTCTATCTATGCATTTTGACACTCCAACAATGTATTCTGCTTCAATTTGACTCATTTGACAAAGGTGTTTATTCCTGGAGTGAATATGCAGTTCTACTCAGGAGTAAGCAACTAAGCGAAATAAAGCCATGGAACGCTTATTTGCCTTCTATCCATGCATTCTGACACTCCAACAATGTGTTCTGCTTCAATTTGACTCATTTGACAAATGTGCTTATTCCTGGAGTGAATATGCAGTTCTACTCAAGAGTAAGCAACTAAGCGAAATAAAGCCATGGAACGCTCATTTGCCTTCTATCTATGCATTCTGACACTCAACAATGTGTTTTGCTTCAATTTGACTCATTTGACAAAGGTGCGTATTCCTGGAGTGAATATGCAGTTCTACTCAAGAGTAAGCAACTAAGCGAAATAAAGCCATTGAACGCTTATTTGCCTTCTATCTATGCATTCTGACACTCCAACAATGTGTTTTGCTTCAATTTGACTCATTTGACAAATGTGTTTATTCCTGGAGTGAATATGCAGTTCTACTCAAGAGTAAGCAACTAAGCGAAATAAAGCCATGGAACGCTTATTTGCCTTCTATCTATGCATTCTGACACTCCAACAATGAGTTTTGCTTCAATTTGACTCATTTGACAAATGTGCTTATTCCTGGAGTGAATATGCAGTTCTACTCAAGAGTAAGCAACTAAGCAAAATAAAGCCATGGAACGCTCATTTGCCTTCTATCTATGCATTCTGACACTCCAACAATGTGTTTTGCTTCAATTTGACTCATTTGACAAAGGTGCGTATTCCTGGAGTGAATATGCAGTTCTACTCAAGAGTAAGCAACTAAGCGAAATAAAGCCATGGAACGCTCATTTGCCTTCTCTCTATGCATTCTGACACTCCAACAATGTGTTTTGCTTCAATTTGACTCATTTGACAAAGGTGCTTATTCCTGGAGTGAATATGCAGTTCTACTCAAGAGTAAGCAACTAAGCGAAATAAAGCCATGGAACGCTTATTTGCCTTCTATCTATGCATTCTGACACTCCAACAATGTGTTTTGCTTCAATTTGACTCATTTGACAAAGGTGCGTATTCCTGGAGTGAATATGCAGTTCTACTCAAGAGTAAGCAACTAAGCGAAATAAAGCCATGGAACGCTTATTTGCCTTCTATCTATGCATTTTGACACTCCAACAATGTATTCTGCTTCAATTTGACTCATTTGACAAAGGTGTTTATTCCTGGAGTGAATATGCAGTTCTACTCAGGAGTAAGCAACTAAGCGAAATAAAGCCATGGAACGCTTATTTGCCTTCTATCCATGCATTCTGACACTCCAACAATGTGTTCTGCTTCAATTTGACTCATTTGACAAATGTGCTTATTCCTGGAGTGAATATGCAGTTCTACTCAAGAGTAAGCAACTAAGCGAAATAAAGCCATGGAACGCTCATTTGCCTTCTATCTATGCATTCTGACACTCAACAATGTGTTTTGCTTCAATTTGACTCATTTGACAAAGGTGCGTATTCCTGGAGTGAATATGCAGTTCTACTCAAGAGTAAGCAACTAAGCGAAATAAAGCCATTGAACGCTTATTTGCCTTCTATCTATGCATTCTGACACTCCAACAATGTGTTTTGCTTCAATTTGACTCATTTGACAAATGTGTTTATTCCTGGAGTGAATATGCAGTTCTACTCAAGAGTAAGCAACTAAGCGAAATAAAGCCATGGAACGCTTATTTGCCTTCTATCTATGCATTCTGACACTCCAACAATGAGTTTTGCTTCAATTTGACTCATTTGACAAATGTGCTTATTCCTGGAGTGAATATGCAGTTCTACTCAAGAGTAAGCAACTAAGCAAAATAAAGCCATGGAACGCTCATTTGCCTTCTATCTATGCATTCTGACACTCCAACAATGTGTTTTGCTTCAATTTGACTCATTTGACAAAGGTGCGTATTCCTGGAGTGAATATGCAGTTCTACTCAAGAGTAAGCAACTAAGCGAAATAAAGCCATGGAACGCTCATTTGCCTTCTCTCTATGCATTCTGACACTCCAACAATGTGTTTTGCTTCAATTTGACTCATTTGACAAAGGTGCTTATTCCTGGAGTGAATATGCAGTTCTACTCAAGAGTAAGCAACTGAGCGAAATAAAGCCATGGAACGCTTATTTGCCTTCTATCTATGCATTCTGACACTCCAACAATGTGTTCTGCTTCAATTTGAATCATTTGACAAATGTGTTTATTCCTGGAGTGAATATGCAGTTCTACTCAGGAGTAAGCAACTAAGCGAAATAAAGCCATGGAACGCTTATTTGCCTTCTATCTATGCATTCTGACACTCCAACAATGTGTTTTGCTTCAATTTGACTCATTTGAGAAATGTGTTTATTCCTGGAGTGAATATGCAGTTCTACTCAAGAGTCAGCAACTAAGCGAAATAAAGCCATGGAACGCTTACTCGCCTTCTATCTATGCATTCTGACACTCCAACAATGTGTTTTGCTTCAATTTGACTCATTTTACAAAGGTGCTTATTCCTGGAGTGAATATGCAGTTCTACTCAAGAGTAAGCAACTAAGGGAAATAAAGCCATGGAACGCTTATTTGCCTTCTACCTATGCATTCTGACACTCCAACAATGTGTTCTGCTTCAATTTGACTCATTTGACAAATGTGTTTATTCCTGGAGTGAATATGCAATTCTACTCAAGAGTAAGCAACTAAGCGAAATAAAGCCATGGAACGCATATTTGCCTTCTATCTATGCATTCTGACACTCCAACAATGTGTTTTGCTTCAATTTGACTCATTTAACAAATGTGCTTATTCCTGGAGTGAATATGCAGTTCTACTCAAGAGTAAGCAACTAAGCGAAATAAAGCCATGGAACGCTCATTTGCCTTCTATCTATGCATTCTGACACTCCAACAATGTGTTTTGCTTCAATTTGACTCATTTGACAAAGGTGCGTATTCCTGGAGTGAATATGCACTTCTACTCAAGAGTAAGCAATTAAGCGAAATAAAGCCATGGAACGCTTATTCGCCTTCTATCTATGCATTCTGACACTCCAACAATGTGTTTTGCTTCAATTTGACTCATTTTACAAAGGTGCTTATTCCTGGAGTGAATATGCAGTTCTACTCAAGAGTAAGCAACTAAGCGAAATAAAGCCATGGAACGCTTATTTGCCTTCTATCTATGCATTCTGACACTCCAACAATGTGTTCTGCTGCAATTTGACTCATTTGACAAAGGTGCTTATTCCTGGAGTGAATATGCAGTTCTACTCAAGAGTAAGCAACTAAGCGAAATAAAGCCATGGAACGCTTATTTGCCTTCTATCTATGCATTCTGACACTCCAACAATGTGTTCTGCTTCAATTTGACTCATTTGACAAAGGTGCTTATTCCTGGAGTGAATATGCAGTTCTACTCAAGAGTAAGCAACTAAGCGAAATAAAGCCATGGAACGCTTATTTGCCTTCTCTCTATGCATTCTGACACTCCAACAATGTGTTTTGCTTCAATTTGACTCATTTGACAAAGGTGCGTATTCCTGAAGTGAATATGCACTTCTACTCAAGAGTAAGCAACTAAGCGAAATAAAGCCATGGAACGCTTATTTGCCTTCTATCTATGCATGCTGACACTCCAACAATGTGTTTTGCTTCAATTTGACTCATTTGACAAAGGTGCGTATTCCTGGAGTGAATATGCAGTTCTACTCAAGAGTAAGCAACTAAGCGAAATAAAGCCATGGAACGCTTATTCGCCTTCTATCTATGCATTCTGACACTCCAACAATGTGTTTTGCTTCAATTTGACTCATTTTACAAAGGTGCTTATTCCTGGAGTGAATATGCAGTTCTACTCAAGAGTAAGCAACTGAGCGAAATAAAGCCATGGAACGCTTATTTGCCTTCTATCTATGCATTCTGACACTCCAACAATGTTTTCTGCTTCAATTTGACTCATTTGACAAATGTGTTTATTCCTGGAGTGAATATGCAGTTCTACTCAGGAGTAAGCAACTAAGCGAAATAAAGCCATGGAACGCTTATTTGCCTTCTATCTATGCATTCTGACACTCCAACAATGTGTTTTGCTTCAATTTGACTCATTTGACAAATGTGTTTATTCCTGGAGTGAATATGCAGTTCTACTCAAGAGTCAGCAACTAAGCGAAATAAAGCCATGGAACGCTTACTCGCCTTCTATCTATGCATTCTGACACTCCAACAATGTGTTTTGCTTCAATTTGACTCATTTTACAAAGGTGCTTATTCCTGGAGTGAATATGCAGTTCTACTCAAGAGTAAGCAACTGAGCGAAATAAAGCCATGGAACGCTTATTTGCCTTCTATCTATGCATTCTGACACTCCAACAATGTGTTTTGCTTCAATTGGACTCATTTGACAAATGTGCTTATTCCTGGAGTGAATATGCAGTTCTACTCAAGAGTAAGCAACTAAGCGAAATAAAGCCATGGAACGCTCATTTGCCTTCTATCTATGCATTCTGACACTCCAACAATGTGTTTTGCTTCAATTTGACTCATTTGACAAAGGTGCGTATTCCTGGAGTGAATATGCAGTTCTACTCAAGAGTAAGCAACTAAGCGAAATAAAGCCATGGAACGCTTATTTGCCTTCTATCTATGCATTCTGACACTCCAACAATGTGTTTTGCTTCAATTTGACTCATTTGACAAAGGTGCGTATTCCTGGAGTGAATATGCAGTTCTACTCAAGAGTAAGCAACTAAGCGAAATAAAGCCATGGAACGCTTATTTGCCTTCTATCTATGCATTCTGACACTCCAACAATGTGTTTTGCTTCAATTTGACTCATTTGACAAAGGTGCGTATTCCTGGAGTGAATATGCAGTTCTACTCAAGAGTAAGCAACTAAGCGAAATAAAGCCATGGAACGCTTATTTGCCTTCTATCTATGCATTTTGACACTCCAACAATGTATTCTGCTTCAATTTGACTCATTTGACAAATGTGTTTATTCCTGGAGTGAATATGCAGTTCTACTCAAGAGTAAGCAACTAAGCGAAATAAAGCCATGGAACGCTTATTTGCCTTCTATCTATGCATTCTGACACTCCAACAATGTGTTTTGCTTCAATTTGACTCATTTGACAAATGTGCTTATTCCTGGAGTGAATATGCAGTTCTACTCAAGAGTAAGCAACTAAGCGAAATAAAGCCATGGAACGCTTATTTGCCTTCTATCTATGCATTCTGACACTCCAACAATGTGTTTTGCTTCAATTTGACTCATTTGACAAAGGTGCGTATTCCTGGAGTGAATATGCAGTTCTACTCAAGAGTAAGCAACTAAGCGAAATAAAGCCATGGAACGCTTATTTGCCTTCTATCTATGCATTCTGACACTCCAACAATGTGTTTTGCTTCAATTTGACTCATTTGACAAAGGTGCTTATTCCTGGAGTGAATATGCAGTTCTACTCAAGAGTAAGCAACTAAGCGAAATAAAGCCATGGAACGCTTATTTGCCTTCTATCTATGCATTTTGACACTCCAACAATGTATTCTGCTTCAATTTGACTCATTTGACAAATGTGTTTATTCCTGGAGTGAATATGCAGTTCTACTCAAGAGTAAGCAACTAAGCGAAATAAAGCCATGGAACGCTTATTTGCCTTCTATCTATGCATTCTGACACTCCAACAATGTGTTTTGCTTCAATTTGACTCATTTGACAAATGTGCTTATTCCTGGAGTGAATATGCAGTTCTACTCAAGAGTAAGCAACTAAGCGAAATAAAGCCATGGAACGCTCATTTGCCTTCTATCTATGCATTCTGACACTCCAACAATGTGTTTTGCTTCAATTTGACTCATTTGACAAATGTGTTTATTCCTGGAGTGAATATGCAGTTCTACTCAAGAGTAAGCAACTAAGCGAAATAAAGCCATGGAACGCTTATTTGCCTTCTATCTATGCATTCTGACACTCCAACAATGAGTTTTGCTTCAATTTGACTCATTTGACAAAGGTGTTTATTCCTGGAGTGAATATGCAGTTCTACTCAAGAGTAAGCAACTAAGCGAAATAAAGCCATGGAACGCTTATTTGCCTTCTATCTATGCATCCTGACACTCCAACAATGTGTTCTGCTTCAATTTGATTCATTTGACAAATTGTTTATTCCTGGAGTGAATATGCAGTTCTACTCAAGAGTAAGCAACTAAGCGAAATAAAGCCATGGAACGCTTATTTGCCTTCTATCTATGCATTCTGACACTCCAACAATGAGTTTTGCTTCAATTTGACTCATTTGACAAATGTGCTTATTCCTGGAGTGAATATGCAGTTCTACTCAAGAGTAAGCAACTAAGCAAAATAAAGCCATGGAACGCTCATTTGCCTTCTATCTATGCATTCTGACACTCCAACAATGTGTTTTGCTTCAATTTGACTCATTTGACAAAGGTGCGTATTCCTGGAGTGAATATGCAGTTCTACTCAAGAGTAAGCAACTAAGCGAAATAAAGCCATGGAACGCTTATTTGCCTTCTATCTATGCATTTTGACACTCCAACAATGTATTCTGCTTCAATTTGACTCATTTGACAAAGGTGCTTATTCCTGGAGTGAATATGCAGTTCTACTCAAGAGTAAGCAACTAAGCGAAATAAAGCCATGGAACGCTTATTTGCCTTATATCTATGCATTCTGACACTCCAACAATGTGTTTTGCTTCAATTTGACTCATTTGACAAATGTGCTTATTCCTGGAGTGAATATGCAGTTCTACTCAAGAGTAAGCAACTAAGCGAAATAAAGCCATGGAACGCTCATTTGCCTTCTATCTATGCATTCTGACACTCCAACAATGTGTTTTGCTTCAATTTGACTCATTTTACAAAGGTGCTTATTCCTGGAGTGAATATGCAGTTCTACTCAAGAGTAAGCAACTAAGCGAAATAAAGCCATGGAACGCTTATTTGCCTTCTATCTATGCATTCTGACACTTCAACAATGTGTTCTGCTTCAATTTGACTCATTTGACAAATGTGTTTATTCCTGGAGTGAATATGCAGTTCTACTCAAGAGTAAGCAACTAAGCGAAATAAAGCCATGGAACGCTTATTCGCCTTCTATCTATGCATTCTGACACTCCAACAATGTATTTTGCTTCAATTTGACTCATTTTACAAAGGTGCTTATTCCTGGAGTGAATATGCAGTTCTACTCAAGAGTAAGCAACTGAGCGAAATAAAGCCATGGAACGCTTATTTGCCTTCAATCTATGCATTCTGACACTTCAACAATGTGTTCTGCTTCAATTTGACTCATTTTACAAAGGTGCTTATTCCTGGAGTGAATATGCAGTTCTACTCAAGAGTAAGCAACTAAGCGAAATAAAGCCATGGAACGCTTATTTGCCTTCTATCTATGCATTCTGACACTCCAACAATGTGTTTTGCTTCAATTTGACTCATTTAACAAATGTGCTTATTCCTGGAGTGAATATGCAGTTCTACTCAAGAGTAAGCAACTAAGCGAAATAAAGCCATGGAACGCTCATTTGCCTTCTATCTATGCATTCTGACACTCCAACAATGTGTTTTGCTTCAATTTGACTCATTTGACAAAGGTGCGTATTCCTGGAGTGAATATGCACTTCTACTCAAGAGTAAGCAATTAAGCGAAATAAAGCCATGGAACGCTTATTCGCCTTCTATCTATGCATTCTGACACTCCAACAATGTGTTTTGCTTCAATTTGACTCATTTTACAAAGGTGCTTATTCCTGGAGTGAATATGCAGTTCTACTCAAGAGTAAGCAACTAAGCGAAATAAAGCCATGGAACGCTTATTTGCCTTCTATCTATGCATTCTGACACTCCAACAATGTGTTCTGCTGCAATTTGACTCATTTGACAAAGGTGCTTATTCCTGGAGTGAATATGCAGTTCTACTCAAGAGTAAGCAACTAAGCGAAATAAAGCCATGGAACGCTTATTTGCCTTCTATCTATGCATTCTGACACTCCAACAATGTGTTCTGCTTCAATTTGACTCATTTGACAAAGGTGCTTATTCCTGGAGTGAATATGCAGTTCTACTCAAGAGTAAGCAACTAAGCGAAATAAAGCCATGGAACGCTTATTTGCCTTCTCTCTATGCATTCTGACACTCCAACAATGTGTTTTGCTTCAATTTGACTCATTTGACAAAGGTGCGTATTCCTGAAGTGAATATGCACTTCTACTCAAGAGTAAGCAACTAAGCGAAATAAAGCCATGGAACGCTTATTTGCCTTCTATCTATGCATGCTGACACTCCAACAATGTGTTTTGCTTCAATTTGACTCATTTGACAAAGGTGCGTATTCCTGGAGTGAATATGCAGTTCTACTCAAGAGTAAGCAACTAAGCGAAATAAAGCCATGGAACGCTTATTCGCCTTCTATCTATGCATTCTGACACTCCAACAATGTGTTTTGCTTCAATTTGACTCATTTTACAAAGGTGCTTATTCCTGGAGTGAATATGCAGTTCTACTCAAGAGTAAGCAACTGAGCGAAATAAAGCCATGGAACGCTTATTTGCCTTCTATCTATGCATTCTGACACTCCAACAATGTGTTCTGCTTCAATTTGACTCATTTGACAAATGTGTTTATTCCTGGAGTGAATATGCAGTTCTACTCAGGAGTAAGCAACTAAGCGAAATAAAGCCATGGAACGCTTATTTGCCTTCTATCTATGCATTCTGACACTCCAACAATGTGTTTTGCTTCAATTTGACTCATTTGACAAATGTGTTTATTCCTGGAGTGAATATGCAGTTCTACTCAAGAGTCAGCAACTAAGCGAAATAAAGCCATGGAACGCTTACTCGCCTTCTATCTATGCATTCTGACACTCCAACAATGTGTTTTGCTTCAATTTGACTCATTTTACAAAGGTGCTTATTCCTGGAGTGAATATGCAGTTCTACTCAAGAGTAAGCAACTGAGCGAAATAAAGCCATGGAACGCTTATTTGCCTTCTATCTATGCATTCTGACACTCCAACAATGTGTTTTGCTTCAATTGGACTCATTTGACAAATGTGCTTATTCCTGGAGTGAATATGCAGTTCTACTCAAGAGTAAGCAACTAAGCGAAATAAAGCCATGGAACGCTCATTTGCCTTCTATCTATGCATTCTGACACTCCAACAATGTGTTTTGCTTCAATTTGACTCATTTGACAAAGGTGCGTATTCCTGGAGTGAATATGCAGTTCTACTCAAGAGTAAGCAACTAAGCGAAATAAAGCCATGGAACGCTTATTTGCCTTCTATCTATGCATTCTGACACTCCAACAATGTGTTTTGCTTCAATTTGACTCATTTGACAAAGGTGCGTATTCCTGGAGTGAATATGCAGTTCTACTCAAGAGTAAGCAACTAAGCGAAATAAAGCCATGGAACGCTTATTTGCCTTCTATCTATGCATTCTGACACTCCAACAATGTGTTTTGCTTCAATTTGACTCATTTGACAAAGGTGCGTATTCCTGGAGTGAATATGCAGTTCTACTCAAGAGTAAGCAACTAAGCGAAATAAAGCCATGGAACGCTTATTTGCCTTCTATCTATGCATTTTGACACTCCAACAATGTATTCTGCTTCAATTTGACTCATTTGACAAATGTGTTTATTCCTGGAGTGAATATGCAGTTCTACTCAAGAGTAAGCAACTAAGCGAAATAAAGCCATGGAACGCTTATTTGCCTTCTATCTATGCATTCTGACACTCCAACAATGTGTTTTGCTTCAATTTGACTCATTTGACAAATGTGCTTATTCCTGGAGTGAATATGCAGTTCTACTCAAGAGTAAGCAACTAAGCGAAATAAAGCCATGGAACGCTTATTTGCCTTCTATCTATGCATTCTGACACTCCAACAATGTGTTTTGCTTCAATTTGACTCATTTGACAAAGGTGCGTATTCCTGGAGTGAATATGCAGTTCTACTCAAGAGTAAGCAACTAAGCGAAATAAAGCCATGGAACGCTTATTTGCCTTCTATCTATGCATTCTGACACTCCAACAATGTGTTTTGCTTCAATTTGACTCATTTGACAAAGGTGCGTATTCCTGGAGTGAATATGCAGTTCTACTCAAGAGTAAGCAACTAAGCGAAATAAAGCCATGGAACGCTTATTTGCCTTCTATCTATGCATTTTGACACTCCAACAATGTATTCTGCTTCAATTTGACTCATTTGACAAATGTGTTTATTCCTGGAGTGAATATGCAGTTCTACTCAAGAGTAAGCAACTAAGCGAAATAAAGCCATGGAACGCTTATTTGCCTTCTATCTATGCATTCTGACACTCCAACAATGTGTTTTGCTTCAATTTGACTCATTTGACAAATGTGCTTATTCCTGGAGTGAATATGCAGTTCTACTCAAGAGTAAGCAACTAAGCGAAATAAAGCCATGGAACGCTCATTTGCCTTCTATCTATGCATTCTGACACTCCAACAATGTGTTTTGCTTCAATTTGACTCATTTGACAAATGTGTTTATTCCTGGAGTGAATATGCAGTTCTACTCAAGAGTAAGCAACTAAGCGAAATAAAGCCATGGAACGCTTATTTGCCTTCTATCTATGCATTCTGACACTCCAACAATGAGTTTTGCTTCAATTTGACTCATTTGACAAAGGTGTTTATTCCTGGAGTGAATATGCAGTTCTACTCAAGAGTAAGCAACTAAGCGAAATAAAGCCATGGAACGCTTATTTGCCTTCTATCTATGCATCCTGACACTCCAACAATGTGTTCTGCTTCAATTTGACTCATTTGACAAATGTGTTTATTCCTGGAGTGAATATGCAGTTCTACTCAAGAGTAAGCAACTAAGCGAAATAAAGCCATGGAACGCTTATTTGCCTTCTATCTATGCATTCTGACACTCCAACAATGAGTTTTGCTTCAATTTGACTCATTTGACAAATGTGCTTATTCCTGGAGTGAATATGCAGTTCTACTCAAGAGTAAGCAACTAAGCAAAATAAAGCCATGGAACGCTCATTTGCCTTCTATCTATGCATTCTGACACTCCAACAATGTGTTTTGCTTCAATTTGACTCATTTGACAAAGGTGCGTATTCCTGGAGTGAATATGCAGTTCTACTCAAGAGTAAGCAACTAAGCGAAATAAAGCCATGGAACGCTTATTTGCCTTCTATCTATGCATTTTGACACTCCAACAATGTATTCTGCTTCAATTTGACTCATTTGACAAAGGTGCTTATTCCTGGAGTGAATATGCAGTTCTACTCAAGAGTAAGCAACTAAGCGAAATAAAGCCATGGAACGCTTATTTGCCTTATATCTATGCATTCTGACACTCCAACAATGTGTTTTGCTTCAATTTGACTCATTTGACAAATGTGCTTATTCCTGGAGTGAATATGCAGTTCTACTCAAGAGTAAGCAACTAAGCGAAATAAAGCCATGGAACGCTCATTTGCCTTCTATCTATGCATTCTGACACTCCAACAATGTGTTTTGCTTCAATTTGACTCATTTTACAAAGGTGCTTATTCCTGGAGTGAATATGCAGTTCTACTCAAGAGTAAGCAACTAAGCGAAATAAAGCCATGGAACGCTTATTTGCCTTCTATCTATGCATTCTGACACTTCAACAATGTGTTCTGCTTCAATTTGACTCATTTGACAAATGTGTTTATTCCTGGAGTGAATATGCAGTTCTACTCAAGAGTAAGCAACTAAGCGAAATAAAGCCATGGAACGCTTATTCGCCTTCTATCTATGCATTCTGACACTCCAACAATGTATTTTGCTTCAATTTGACTCATTTTACAAAGGTGCTTATTCCTGGAGTGAATATGCAGTTCTACTCAAGAGTAAGCAACTGAGCGAAATAAAGCCATGGAACGCTTATTTGCCTTCAATCTATGCATTCTGACACTTCAACAATGTGTTCTGCTTCAATTTGACTCATTTTACAAAGGTGCTTATTCCTGGAGTGAATATGCAGTTCTACTCAAGAGTAAGCAACTAAGCGAAATAAAGCCATGGAACGCTTATTTGCCTTCTATCTATGCATTCTGACACTCCAACAATGTGTTTTGCTTCAATTTGACTCATTTAACAAATGTGCTTATTCCTGGAGTGAATATGCAGTTCTACTCAAGAGTAAGCAACTAAGCGAAATAAAGCCATGGAACGCTCATTTGCCTTCTATCTATGCATTCTGACACTCCAACAATGTGTTTTGCTTCAATTTGACTCATTTGACAAAGGTGCGTATTCCTGGAGTGAATATGCACTTCTACTCAAGAGTAAGCAATTAAGCGAAATAAAGCCATGGAACGCTTATTCGCCTTCTATCTATGCATTCTGACACTCCAACAATGTGTTTTGCTTCAATTTGACTCATTTTACAAAGGTGCTTATTCCTGGAGTGAATATGCAGTTCTACTCAAGAGTAAGCAACTAAGCGAAATAAAGCCATGGAACGCTTATTTGCCTTCTATCTATGCATTCTGACACTCCAACAATGTGTTCTGCTGCAATTTGACTCATTTGACAAAGGTGCTTATTCCTGGAGTGAATATGCAGTTCTACTCAAGAGTAAGCAACTAAGCGAAATAAAGCCATGGAACGCTTATTTGCCTTCTATCTATGCATTCTGACACTCCAACAATGTGTTCTGCTTCAATTTGACTCATTTGACAAAGGTGCTTATTCCTGGAGTGAATATGCAGTTCTACTCAAGAGTAAGCAACTAAGCGAAATAAAGCCATGGAACGCTTATTTGCCTTCTCTCTATGCATTCTGACACTCCAACAATGTGTTTTGCTTCAATTTGACTCATTTGACAAAGGTGCGTATTCCTGAAGTGAATATGCACTTCTACTCAAGAGTAAGCAACTAAGCGAAATAAAGCCATGGAACGCTTATTTGCCTTCTATCTATGCATGCTGACACTCCAACAATGTGTTTTGCTTCAATTTGACTCATTTGACAAAGGTGCGTATTCCTGGAGTGAATATGCAGTTCTACTCAAGAGTAAGCAACTAAGCGAAATAAAGCCATGGAACGCTTATTCGCCTTCTATCTATGCATTCTGACACTCCAACAATGTGTTTTGCTTCAATTTGACTCATTTTACAAAGGTGCTTATTCCTGGAGTGAATATGCAGTTCTACTCAAGAGTAAGCAACTGAGCGAAATAAAGCCATGGAACGCTTATTTGCCTTCTATCTATGCATTCTGACACTCCAACAATGTGTTCTGCTTCAATTTGACTCATTTGACAAATGTGTTTATTCCTGGAGTGAATATGCAGTTCTACTCAGGAGTAAGCAACTAAGCGAAATAAAGCCATGGAACGCTTATTTGCCTTCTATCTATGCATTCTGACACTCCAACAATGTGTTTTGCTTCAATTTGACTCATTTGACAAATGTGTTTATTCCTGGAGTGAATATGCAGTTCTACTCAAGAGTCAGCAACTAAGCGAAATAAAGCCATGGAACGCTTACTCGCCTTCTATCTATGCATTCTGACACTCCAACAATGTGTTTTGCTTCAATTTGACTCATTTTACAAAGGTGCTTATTCCTGGAGTGAATATGCAGTTCTACTCAAGAGTAAGCAACTGAGCGAAATAAAGCCATGGAACGCTTATTTGCCTTCTATCTATGCATTCTGACACTCCAACAATGTGTTTTGCTTCAATTGGACTCATTTGACAAATGTGCTTATTCCTGGAGTGAATATGCAGTTCTACTCAAGAGTAAGCAACTAAGCGAAATAAAGCCATGGAACGCTCATTTGCCTTCTATCTATGCATTCTGACACTCCAACAATGTGTTTTGCTTCAATTTGACTCATTTGACAAAGGTGCGTATTCCTGGAGTGAATATGCAGTTCTACTCAAGAGTAAGCAACTAAGCGAAATAAAGCCATGGAACGCTTATTTGCCTTCTATCTATGCATTCTGACACTCCAACAATGTGTTTTGCTTCAATTTGACTCATTTGACAAAGGTGCGTATTCCTGGAGTGAATATGCAGTTCTACTCAAGAGTAAGCAACTAAGCGAAATAAAGCCATGGAACGCTTATTTGCCTTCTATCTATGCATTCTGACACTCCAACAATGTGTTTTGCTTCAATTTGACTCATTTGACAAAGGTGCGTATTCCTGGAGTGAATATGCAGTTCTACTCAAGAGTAAGCAACTAAGCGAAATAAAGCCATGGAACGCTTATTTGCCTTCTATCTATGCATTTTGACACTCCAACAATGTATTCTGCTTCAATTTGACTCATTTGACAAATGTGTTTATTCCTGGAGTGAATATGCAGTTCTACTCAAGAGTAAGCAACTAAGCGAAATAAAGCCATGGAACGCTTATTTGCCTTCTATCTATGCATTCTGACACTCCAACAATGTGTTTTGCTTCAATTTGACTCATTTGACAAATGTGCTTATTCCTGGAGTGAATATGCAGTTCTACTCAAGAGTAAGCAACTAAGCGAAATAAAGCCATGGAACGCTTATTTGCCTTCTATCTATGCATTCTGACACTCCAACAATGTGTTTTGCTTCAATTTGACTCATTTGACAAAGGTGCGTATTCCTGGAGTGAATATGCAGTTCTACTCAAGAGTAAGCAACTAAGCGAAATAAAGCCATGGAACGCTTATTTGCCTTCTATCTATGCATTCTGACACTCCAACAATGTGTTTTGCTTCAATTTGACTCATTTGACAAAGGTGCGTATTCCTGGAGTGAATATGCAGTTCTACTCAAGAGTAAGCAACTAAGCGAAATAAAGCCATGGAACGCTTATTTGCCTTCTATCTATGCATTTTGACACTCCAACAATGTATTCTGCTTCAATTTGACTCATTTGACAAATGTGTTTATTCCTGGAGTGAATATGCAGTTCTACTCAAGAGTAAGCAACTAAGCGAAATAAAGCCATGGAACGCTTATTTGCCTTCTATCTATGCATTCTGACACTCCAACAATGTGTTTTGCTTCAATTTGACTCATTTGACAAATGTGCTTATTCCTGGAGTGAATATGCAGTTCTACTCAAGAGTAAGCAACTAAGCGAAATAAAGCCATGGAACGCTCATTTGCCTTCTATCTATGCATTCTGACACTCCAACAATGTGTTTTGCTTCAATTTGACTCATTTGACAAATGTGTTTATTCCTGGAGTGAATATGCAGTTCTACTCAAGAGTAAGCAACTAAGCGAAATAAAGCCATGGAACGCTTATTTGCCTTCGATCTATGCATTCTGACACTCCAACAATGAGTTTTGCTTCAATTTGACTCATTTGACAAAGGTGTTTATTCCTGGAGTGAATATGCAGTTCTACTCAAGAGTAAGCAACTAAGCGAAATAAAGCCATGGAACGCTTATTTGCCTTCTATCTATGCATCCTGACACTCCAACAATGTGTTCTGCTTCAATTTGACTCATTTGACAAATGTGTTTATTCCTGGAGTGAATATGCAGTTCTACTCAAGAGTAAGCAACTAAGCGAAATAAAGCCATGGAACGCTTATTTGCCTTCTATCTATGCATTCTGACACTCCAACAATGAGTTTTGCTTCAATTTGACTCATTTGACAAATGTGCTTATTCCTGGAGTGAATATGCAGTTCTACTCAAGAGTAAGCAACTAAGCAAAATAAAGCCATGGAACGCTCATTTGCCTTCTATCTATGCATTCTGACACTCCAACAATGTGTTTTGCTTCAATTTGACTCATTTGACAAAGGTGCGTATTCCTGGAGTGAATATGCAGTTCTACTCAAGAGTAAGCAACTAAGCGAAATAAAGCCATGGAACGCTTATTTGCCTTCTATCTATGCATTTTGACACTCCAACAATGTATTCTGCTTCAATTTGACTCATTTGACAAAGGTGCTTATTCCTGGAGTGAATATGCAGTTCTACTCAAGAGTAAGCAACTAAGCGAAATAAAGCCATGGAACGCTTATTTGCCTTCTATCTATGCATTCTGACACTCCAACAATGTGTTTTGCTTCAATTTGACTCATTTGACAAATGTGCTTATTCCTGGAGTGAATATGCAGTTCTACTCAAGAGTAAGCAACTAAGCGAAATAAAGCCATGGAACGCTCATTTGCCTTCTATCTATGCATTCTGACACTCCAACAATGTGTTTTGCTTCAATTTGACTCATTTTACAAAGGTGCTTATTCCTGGAGTGAATATGCAGTTCTACTCAAGAGTAAGCAACTAAGCGAAATAAAGCCATGGAACGCTTATTTGCCTTCTATCTATGCATTCTGACACTTCAACAATGTGTTCTGCTTCAATTTGACTCATTTGACAAATGTGTTTATTCCTGGAGTGAATATGCAGTTCTACTCAAGAGTAAGCAACTAAGCGAAATAAAGCCATGGAACGCTTATTCGCCTTCTATCTATGCATTCTGACACTCCAACAATGTATTTTGCTTCAATTTGACTCATTTTACAAAGGTGCTTATTCCTGGAGTGAATATGCAGTTCTACTCAAGAGTAAGCAACTGAGCGAAATAAAGCCATGGAACGCTTATTTGCCTTCAATCTATGCATTCTGACACTTCAACAATGTGTTCTGCTTCAATTTGACTCATTTTACAAAGGTGCTTATTCCTGGAGTGAATATGCAGTTCTACTCAAGAGTAAGCAACTAAGCGAAATAAAGCCATGGAACGCTTATTTGCCTTCTATCTATGCATTCTGACACTCCAACAATGTGTTTTGCTTCAATTTGACTCATTTGACAAATGTGTTTATTCCTGGAGTGAATATGCAGTTCTACTCAAGAGTCAGCAACTAAGCGAAATAAAGCCATGGAACGCTTACTCGCCTTCTATCTATGCATTCTGACACTCCAACAATGTGTTTTGCTTCAATTTGACTCATTTTACAAAGGTGCTTATTCCTGGAGTGAATATGCAGTTCTACTCAAGAGTAAGTAACTGAGCCAAATAAAGCCATGGAACGCTTATTTGCCTTCTATCTATGCATTCTGACACTCCAACAATGTGTTTTGCTTCAATTGGACTCATTTGACAAATGTGCTTATTCCTGGAGTGAATATGCAGTTCTACTCAAGAGTAAGCAACTAAGCGAAATAAAGCCATGGAACGCTCATTTGCCTTCTATCTATGCATTCTGACACTCCAACAATGTGTTTTGCTTCAATTTGACTCATTTGACAAAGGTGCGTATTCCTGGAGTGAATATGCAGTTCTACTCAAGAGTAAGCAACTAAGCGAAATAAAGCCATGGAACGCTTATTTGCCTTCTATCTATGCATTCTGACACTCCAACAATGTGTTTTGCTTCAATTTGACTCATTTGACAAAGGTGCGTATTCCTGGAGTGAATATGCAGTTCTACTCAAGAGTAAGCAACTAAGCGAAATAAAGCCATGGAGCGCTTATTTGCCTTCTATCTATGCATTCTGACACTCCAACAATGAGTTTTGCTTCAATTTGACTCATTTGACAAAGGTGTTTATTCCTGGAGTGAATATGCAGTTCTACTCAAGAGTAAGCAACTAAGCGAAATAAAGCCATGGAACGCTTATTTGCCTTCTATCTATGCATTCTGACACTCCAACAATGTGTTCTGCTTCAATTTGACTCATTTGACAAATGTGTTTATTCCTGGAGTGAATATGCAGTTCTACTCAAGAGTAAGCAACTAAGCGAAATAAAGCCATGGAACGCTTATTTGCCTTCTATCTATGCATTCTGACACTCCAACAATGAGTTTTGCTTCAATTTGACTCATTTGACAAATGTGCTTATTCCTGGAGTGAATATGCAGTTCTACTCAAGAGTAAGCAACTAAGCAAAATAAAGCCATGGAACGCTCATTTGCCTTCTATCTATGCATTCTGACACTCCAACAATGTGTTTTGCTTCAATTTGACTCATTTGACAAAGGTGCGTATTCCTGGAGTGAATATGCAGTTCTACTCAAGAGTAAGCAACTAAGCGAAATAAAGCCATGGAACGCTTATTTGCCTTCTATCTATGCATTTTGACACTCCAACAATGTATTCTGCTTCAATTTGACTCATTTGACAAAGGTGCTTATTCCTGGAGTGAATATGCAGTTCTACTCAAGAGTAAGCAACTAAGCGAAATAAAGCCATGGAACGCTTATTTGCCTTCTATCTATGCATTCTGACACTCCAACAATGTGTTTTGCTTCAATTTGACTCATTTGACAAATGTGCTTATTCCTGGAGTGAATATGCAGTTCTACTCAAGAGTAAGCAACTAAGCGAAATAAAGCCATGGAACGCTCATTTGCCTTCTATCTATGCATTCTGACACTCCAACAATGTGTTTTGCTTCAATTTGACTCATTTTACAAAGGTGCTTATTCCTGGAGTGAATATGCAGTTCTACTAAAGAGTAAGCAACTAAGCGAAATAAAGCCATGGAACGCTTATTTGCCTTCTATCTATGCATTCTGACACTTCAACAATGTGTTCTGCTTCAATTTGACTCATTTGACAAATGTGTTTATTCCTGGAGTGAATATGCAGTTCTACTCAAGAGTAAGCAACTAAGCGAAATAAAGCCATGGAACGCTTATTCGCCTTCTATCTATGCATTCTGACACTCCAACAATGTATTTTGCTTCAATTTGACTCATTTTACAAAGGTGCTTATTCCTGGAGTGAATATGCAGTTCTACTCAAGAGTAAGCAACTGAGCGAAATAAAGCCATGGAACGCTTATTTGCCTTCAATCTATGCATTCTGACACTTCAACAATGTGTTCTGCTTCAATTTGACTCATTTTACAAAGGTGCTTATTCCTGGAGTGAATATGCAGTTCTACTCAAGAGTAAGCAACTAAGCGAAATAAAGCCATGGAACGCTTATTTGCCTTCTATCTATGCATTCTGACACTCCAACAATGTGTTTTGCTTCAATTTGACTCATTTGACAAATGTGTTTATTCCTGGAGTGAATATGCAGTTCTACTCAAGAGTCAGCAACTAAGCGAAATAAAGCCATGGAACGCTTACTCGCCTTCTATCTATGCATTCTGACACTCCAACAATGTGTTTTGCTTCAATTTGACTCATTTTTCAAAGGTGCTTATTCCTGGAGTGAATATGCAGTTCTACTCAAGAGTAAGTAACTGAGCCAAATAAAGCCATGGAACGCTTATTTGCCTTCTATCTATGCATTCTGACACTCCAACAATGTGTTTTGCTTCAATTGGACTCATTTGACAAATGTGCTTATTCCTGGAGTGAATATGCAGTTCTACTCAAGAGTAAGCAACTAAGCGAAATAAAGCCATGGAACGCTCATTTGCCTTCTATCTATGCATTCTGACACTCCAACAATGTGTTTTGCTTCAATTTGACTCATTTGACAAAGGTGCGTATTCCTGGAGTGAATATGCAGTTCTACTCAAGAGTAAGCAACTAAGCGAAATAAAGCCATGGAACGCTTATTTGCCTTCTATCTATGCATTCTGACACTCCAACAATGTGTTTTGCTTCAATTTGACTCATTTGACAAAGGTGCGTATTCCTGGAGTGAATATGCAGTTCTACTCAAGAGTAAGCAACTAAGCGAAATAAAGCCATGGAGCGCTTATTTGCCTTCTATCTATGCATTTTGACACTCCAACAATGTATTCTGCTTCAATTTGACTCATTTGACAAAGGTGTTTATTCCTGGAGTGAATATGCAGTTCTACTCAGGAGTAAGCAACTAAGCGAAATAAAGCCATGGAACGCTTATTTGCCTTCTATCCATGCATTCTGACACTCCAACAATGTGTTCTGCTTCAATTTGACTCATTTGACAAATGTGCTTATTCCTGGAGTGAATATGCAGTTCTACTCAAGAGTAAGCAACTAAGCGAAATAAAGCCATGGAACGCTCATTTGCCTTCTATCTATGCATTCTGACACTCCAACAATGTGTTTTGCTTCAATTTGACTCATTTGACAAAGGTGCGTATTCCTGGAGTGAATATGCAGTTCTACTCAAGAGTAAGCAACTAAGCGAAATAAAGCCATTGAACGCTTATTTGCCTTCTATCTATGCATTCTGACACTCCAACAATGTGTTTTGCTTCAATTTGACTCATTTGACAAAGGTGCGTATTCCTGGAGTGAATTTGCAGTTCTACTCAAGAGTAAGCAACTAAGCGAAATAAAGCCATGGAATGCTTATTTGCCTTCTATCTATGCATTCTGACACTCCAACAATTAGTTTTACTTCAATTTGACTCATTTGACAAAGGTGCTTATTCCTGGAGTGAATATGCAGTTCTACTCAAGAGTAAGCAACTAAGCGAAATAAAGCCATGGAACGCTCATTTGCCTTCTATCTATGCATTCTGACACTCCAACAATGTGTTTTGCTTCAATTTGACTCATTTGACAAAGGTGCGTATTCCTGGAGTGAATATGCAGTTCTACTCAAGAGTAAGCAACTAAGCGAAATAAAGCCATTGAACGCTTATTTGCCTTCTATCTATGCATTCTGACACTCCAACAATGTGTTTTGCTTCAATTTGACTCATTTGACAAAGGTGCGTATTCCTGGAGTGAATATGCAGTTCTACTCAAGAGTAAGCAACTAAGCGAAATAAAGCCATGGAACGCTTATTTGCCTTCTATCTATGCATTCTGACACTCCAACAATTAGTTTTACTTCAATTTGACTCATTTGACAAAGGTGCGTATTCCTGGAGTGAATATGCACTTCTACTCAAGAGTAAGCAACTAAGCGAAATAAAGCCATGGAACGCTTATTTGCCTTCTATCTATGCATGCTGACACTCCAACAATGTGTTTTGCTTCAATTTGACTCATTTGACAAAGGTGTGTATTCCTGGAGTGAATATGCAGTTCTACTCAAGAGTAAGCAACTAAGCGAAATAAAGCCATGGAACGCTTATTCGCCTTCTATCTATGCATTCTGACACTCCAACAATGTGTTTTGCTTCAATTTGACTCATTTTACAAAGGTGCTTATTTTTGGAGTGAATATGCAGTTCTACTCAAGAGTAAGCAACTGAGCGAAATAAAGCCATGGAACGCTTATTTGCCTTCTATCTATGCATTCTGACACTTCAACAATGTGTTCTGCTTCAATTTGACTCATTTGACAAATGTGTTTATTCCTGGAGTGAATATGCAGTTCTACTCAGGAGTAAGCAACTAAGCGAAATAAAGCCATGGAACGCTTATTTGCCTTCTATCTATGCATTCTGACACTCCAACAATGTGTTTTGCTTCAATTTGACTCATTTGACAAATGTGTTTATTCCTGGAGTGAATATGCAGTTCTACTCAAGAGTCAGCAACTAAGCGAAATAAAGCCATGGAACGCTTACTCGCCTTCTATCTATGCATTCTGACACTCCAACAATGTGTTTTGCTTCAATTTGACTCATTTTACAAAGGTGCTTATTCCTGGAGTGAATATGCAGTTCTACTCAAGAGTAAGTAACTGAGCGAAATAAAGCCATGGAACGCTTATTTGCCTTCTATCTATGCATTCTGACACTCCAACAATGTGTTTTGCTTCAATTGGACTCATTTGACAAATGTGCTTATTCCTGGAGTGAATATGCAGTTCTACTCAAGAGTAAGCAACTAAGCGAAATAAAGCCATGGAACGCTCATTTGCCTTCTATCTATGCATTCTGACACTCCAACAATGTGTTTTGCTTCAATTTGACTCATTTGACAAATGTGCTTATTCCTGGAGTGAATATGCAGTTCTACTCAAGAGTAAGCAACTAAGCGAAATAAAGCCATGGAACGCTCATTTGCCTTCTATCTATGCATTCTGACACTCCAACAATGTGTTTTGCTTCAATTGGACTCATTTGACAAAGGTGCTTATTCCTGGAGTGAATATGCAGTTCTACTCAAGAGTAAGCAACTAAGCGAAATAAAGCCATGGAACGCTCATTTGCCTTCTATCTATGCATTCTGACACTCCAACAATGTGTTTTGCTTCAATTTGACTCATTTGACAAAGGTGCGTATTCCTGGAGTGAATATGCAGTTCTACTCAAGTGTAAGCAACTAAGCGAAATAAAGCCATGGAACGCTTATTTGCCTTCTATCTATGCATTCTGACACTCCAACAATGTGTTTTGCTTAAATTTGACTCATTTGACAAAGGTGCGTATTCCTGGAGTGAATATGCAGTTCTACTCAAGAGTAAGCAACTAAGCGAAATAAAGCCATGGAACGCTTATTTGCCTTCTATCTATGCATTCTGACACTCCAACAATGTGTTTTGCTTCAATTTGACTCATTTGACAAAGGTGCGTATTCCTGGAGTGAATATGCAGTTCTACTCAAGAGTAAGCAACTAAGCGAAATAAAGCCATGGAACGCTTATTTGCCTTCTATCTATGCATTTTGACACTCCAACAATGTATTCTGCTTCAATTTGACTCATTTGACAAAGGTGTTTATTCCTGGAGTGAATATGCAGTTCTACTCAGGAGTAAGCAACTAAGCGAAATAAAGCCATGGAACGCTTATTTGCCTTCTATCTATGCATTCTGACACTCCAACAATGTGTTCTGCTTCAATTTGACTCATTTGACAAATGTGCTTATTCCTGGAGTGAATATGCAGTTCTACTCAAGAGTAAGCAACTAAGCGAAATAAAGCCATGGAACGCTCATTTGCCTTCTATCTATGCATTCTGACACTCCAACAATGTGTTTTGCTTCAATTGGACTCATTTGACAAAGGTGCGTATTCCTGGAGTGAATATGCAGTTCTACTCAAGAGTAAGCAACTAAGCGAAATAAAGCCATGGAACGCTTATTTGCCTTCTATCTATGCATTCTGACACTCCAACAATTAGTTTTGCTTCAATTTGACTCATTTGACAAAGGTGCGTATTCCTGGAGTGAATATGCAGTTCTACTCAAGAGTAAGCAACTAAGCGAAATAAAGCCATGGAACGCTTATTTGCCTTCTATCTATGCATTCTGAAACTCCAACAATGTGTTTTGCTTCAATTTGAATCCATTTGAAAAAGGTGCGTATTCCTGGAGTGAATATGCAGTTCTACTCAAGAGTAAGCAACTAAGCGAAATAAAGCCATGGAACGCTTATTTGCCTTCTATCTATGCATTCTGACACTCCAACAATGTGTTTTGCTTCAATTTGACTCATTTGAAAAAGGTGCGTATTCCTGGAGTGAATATGCAGTTCTACTCAAGAGTAAGCAACTAAGCGAAATAAAGCCATGGAACGCTTATTTGCCTTCTATCTATGCATTCTGACACTCCAACAATGTGTTTTGCTTCAATTTGACTCATTTGACAAAGGTGCGTATTCCTGGAGTGAATATGCAGTTCTACTCAAGAGTAAGCAACTAAGCGAAATAAAGCCATGGAACGCTTATTTGCCTTCTATCTATGCATTCTGACACTCCAACAATTAGTTTTGCTTCAATTTGACTCATTTGACAAAGGTGCTTATTCCTGGAGTGAATATGCAGTTCTACTCAAGAGTAAGCAACTAAGCGAAATAAAGCCATGGAACGCTCATTTGCCTTCTATCTATGCATTCTGAAACTCCAACAATGTGTTTTGCTTCAATTTGAATCCATTTGACAAATGTGTTTATTTCTGGAGTGAATATGCAGTTCTACTAAAGAGTAAGCAACTAAGCGAAATAAAGCCATGGAACGCTTATTTGCCTTCTATCTATGCATTCTGACACTCCAACAATGTGTTTTGCTTCAATTTGACTCATTTGACAAAGGTGCTTATTCCTGGAGTGAATATGCAGTTCTACTCAAGAATAAGCAACTAAGCGAAATAAAACCGTGGAACGCTTATTTGCCTTCTATCTATGCATTCTGACACTCCAACAATGTGTTCTGCTTCATTTTGACTCATTTGACAAATGTGCTTATTCCTGGAATGAATATGCAGTTCTACTCAAGAGTAAGCAACTAAGCGAAATAAAGCCATGGAACGCTCATTTGCCTTGTATCTATGCATTCTGACACTCCAACAATGTGTTTTGCTTCAATTTGACTCATTTGACAAAGGTGCGTATTCCTGGAGTGAATATGCAGTTCTACTCAAGAGTAAGCAACTAAGCGAAATAAAGCCATGGAACGCTCATTTGCCTTCTATCTATGCATTCTGACACTCCAACAATGTGTTTTGCTTCAATTTGACTCATTTGACAAAGGTGCGTATTCCTGGAGTGAATATGCACTTCTACTCAAGAGTAAGCAACTAAGCGAAATAAAGCCATGGAACGCTTATTTGCCTTCTATCTATGCATTCTGACACTCCAACAATGTGTTTTGCTTCAATTTGACTCATTTGACAAAGGTGCGTATTCCTGGAGTGAATATGCAGTTCTACTCAAGAGTAAGCAACTAAGCGAAATAAAGCCATGGAACGCTTATTTGCCTTCTATCTATGCATTCTGACACTCCAACAATTAGTTTTGCTTCAATTTGACTCATTTGACAAAGGTGCTTATTCCTGGAGTGAATATGCAGTTCTACTCAAGAGTAAGCAACTAAGCGAAATAAAGCCATGGAACGCTCATTTGCCTTCTATCTATGCATTCTGAAACTCCAACAATGTGTTTTGCTTCAATTTGAATCCATTTGACAAATGTGTTTATTTCTGGAGTGAATATGCAGTTCTACTAAAGAGTAAGCAACTAAGCGAAATAAAGCCATGGAACGCTTATTTGCCTTCTATCTATGCATTCTGACACTCCAACAATGTGTTTTGCTTCAATTTGACTCATTTGACAAAGGTGTTTATTCCTGGAGTGAATATGCAGTTCTACTCAAGAATAAGCAACTAAGCGAAATAAAACCGTGGAACGCTTATTTGCCTTCTATCTATGCATTCTGACACTCCAACAATGTGTTCTGCTTCATTTTGACTCATTTGACAAATGTGCTTATTCCTGGAATGAATATGCAGTTCTACTCAAGAGTAAGCAACTAAGCGAAATAAAGCCATGGAACGCTCATTTGCCTTGTATCTATGCATTCTGACACTCCAACAATGTGTTTTGCTTCAATTTGACTCATTTGACAAAGGTGCGTATTCCTGGAGTGAATATGCAGTTCTACTCAAGAGTAAGCAACTAAGCGAAATAAAGCCATGGAACGCTCATTTGCCTTCTATCTATGCATTCTGACACTCCAACAATGTGTTTTGCTTCAATTTGACTCATTTGACAAAGGTGCGTATTCCTGGAGTGAATATGCACTTCTACTCAAGAGTAAGCAATTAAGCGAAATAAAGCCATGGAACGCTTATTCGCCTTCTATCTATGCATTCTGACACTCCAACAATGTGTTCTGCTTCAATTTGACTCATTTGACAAAGGTGCTTATTCCTGGAGTGAATATGCAGTTCTACTCAAGAGTAAGCAACTAAGCGAAATAAAGCCATGGAACGCTTATTTGCCTTCTATCTATGCATTCTGACACTCCAACAATGTGTTCTGCTTCAATTTGACTCATTTGACAAAGGTGCGTATTCCTGGAGTGAATATGCAGTTCTACTCAAGAGTAAGCAACTAAGCGAAATAAAGCCATGGAACGCTTATTTGCCTTCTATCTATGCATTCTGACACTCCAACAATGTGTTTTGCTTCAATTTGACTCATTTGACAAAGGTGCGTATTCCTGGAGTGAATATGCACTTCTACTCAAGAGTAAGCAACTAAGCGAAATAAAGCCATGGAACGCTTATTTGCCTTCTATCTATGCATGCTGACACTCCAACAATGTGTTTTGCTTCAATTTGACTCATTTGACAAATGTGTTTATTCCTGGAGTGAATATGCAGTTCTACTCAAGAGTAAGCAACTGAGCGAAATAAAGCCATGGAACGCTTATTTGCCTTCTATCTATGCATTCTGACACTCCAACAATGTGTTCTGCTTCAATTTGACTCATTTGACAAATGTGTTTATTCCTGGAGTGAATATGCCGTTCTACTCAGGAGTAAGCAACTAAGCGAAATAAAGCCATGGAACGCTTATTTGACTTCTATCTATGCATTCTGACACTCCAACAATGTGTTTTGCTTCAATTGGACTCATTTGACAAATGTGCTTATTCCTGGAGTGAATATGCAGTTCTACTCAAGAGTAAGCAACTAAGCGAAATAAAGCCATGGAACGCTCATTTGCCTTCTATCTATGCATTCTGACACTCCAACAATGTGTTTTGCTTCAATTTGACTCATTTGACAAAGGTGCGTATTCCTGGAGTGAATATGCAGTTCTACTCAAGAGTAAGCAACTAAGCGAAATAAAGCCATGGAACGCTCATTTGCCTTCTATCTATGCATTCTGACACTCCAACAATGTGTTTTGCTTCAATTTGACTCATTTGACAAAGGTGCGTATTCCTGGAGTGAATATGCACTTCTACTCAAGAGTAAGCAACTAAGCGAAATAAAGCCATGGAACGCTTATTTGCCTTCTATCTATGCATTCTGACACTCCAACAATGTGTTTTGCTTCAATTTGACTCATTTGACAAAGGTGCGTATTCCTGGAGTGAATATGCAGTTCTACTCAAGAGTAAGCAACTAAGCGAAATAAAGCCATGGAACGCTTATTTGCCTTCTATCTATGCATTCTGACACTCCAACAATTAGTTTTGCTTCAATTTGACTCATTTGACAAAGGTGCTTATTCCTGGAGTGAATATGCAGTTCTACTCAAGAGTAAGCAACTAAGCGAAATAAAGCCATGGAACGCTCATTTGCCTTCTATCTATGCATTCTGAAACTCCAACAATGTGTTTTGCTTCAATTTGAATCCATTTGACAAATGTGTTTATTTCTGGAGTGAATATGCAGTTCTACTCAAGAGTAAGCAACTAAGCGAAATAAAGCCATGGAACGCTTATTTGCCTTCTATCTATGCATTCTGACACTCCAACAATGTGTTTTGCTTCAATTTGACTCATTTGAAAAAGGTGCGTATTCCTGGAGTGAATATGCAGTTCTACTCAAGAGTAAGCAACTAAGCGAAATAAAGCCATGGAACGCTTATTTGCCTTCTATCTATGCATTCTGACACTCCAACAATGTGTTTTGCTTCAATTTGACTCATTTGACAAAGGTGCGTATTCCTGGAGTGAATATGCAGTTCTACTCAAGAGTAAGCAACTAAGCGAAATAAAGCCATGGAACGCTTATTTGCCTTCTATCTATGCATTCTGACACTCCAACAATTAGTTTTGCTTCAATTTGACTCATTTGACAAAGGTGCTTATTCCTGGAGTGAATATGCAGTTCTACTCAAGAGTAAGCAACTAAGCGAAATAAAGCCATGGAACGCTCATTTGCCTTCTATCTATGCATTCTGAAACTCCAACAATGTGTTTTGCTTCAATTTGAATCCATTTGACAAATGTGTTTATTTCTGGAGTGAATATGCAGTTCTACTAAAGAGTAAGCAACTAAGCGAAATAAAGCCATGGAACGCTTATTTGCCTTCTATCTATGCATTCTGACACTCCAACAATGTGTTTTGCTTCAATTTGACTCATTTGACAAAGGTGCTTATTCCTGGAGTGAATATGCAGTTCTACTCAAGAATAAGCAACTAAGCGAAATAAAACCGTGGAACGCTTATTTGCCTTCTATCTATGCATTCTGACACTCCAACAATGTGTTCTGCTTCATTTTGACTCATTTGACAAATGTGCTTATTCCTGGAATGAATATGCAGTTCTACTCAAGAGTAAGCAACTAAGCGAAATAAAGCCATGGAACGCTCATTTGCCTTGTATCTATGCATTCTGACACTCCAACAATGTGTTTTGCTTCAATTTGACTCATTTGACAAAGGTGCGTATTCCTGGAGTGAATATGCAGTTCTACTCAAGAGTAAGCAACTAAGCGAAATAAAGCCATGGAACGCTCATTTGCCTTCTATCTATGCATTCTGACACTCCAACAATGTGTTTTGCTTCAATTTGACTCATTTGACAAAGGTGCGTATTCCTGGAGTGAATATGCACTTCTACTCAAGAGTAAGCAATTAAGCGAAATAAAGCCATGGAACGCTTATTCGCCTTCTATCTATGCATTCTGACACTCCAACAATGTGTTCTGCTTCAATTTGACTCATTTGACAAAGGTGCTTATTCCTGGAGTGAATATGCAGTTCTACTCAAGAGTAAGCAACTAAGCGAAATAAAGCCATGGAACGCTTATTTGCCTTCTATCTATGCATTCTGACACTCCAACAATGTGTTCTGCTTCAATTTGACTCATTTGACAAAGGTGCGTATTCCTGGAGTGAATATGCAGTTCTACTCAAGAGTAAGCAACTAAGCGAAATAAAGCCATGGAACGCTTATTTGCCTTCTATCTATGCATTCTGACACTCCAACAATGTGTTTTGCTTCAATTTGACTCATTTGACAAAGGTGCGTATTCCTGGAGTGAATATGCAGTTCTACTCAAGAGTAAGCAACTAAGCGAAATAAAGCCATGGAACGCTTATTTGCCTTCTATCTATGCATTCTGACACTCCAACAATGTGTTTTGCTTCAATTTGACTCATTTGACAAATGTGTTTATTCCTGGAGTGAATATGCAGTTCTACTCAAGAGTAAGCAACTGAGCGAAATAAAGCCATGGAACGCTTATTTGCCTTCTATCTATGCATTCTGACACTCCAACAATGTGTTCTGCTTCAATTTGACTCATTTGACAAATGTGTTTATTCCTGGAGTGAATATGCCGTTCTACTCAGGAGTAAGCAACTAAGCGAAATAAAGCCATGGAACGCTTATTTGCCTTCTATCTATGCATTCTGACACTCCAACAATGTGTTTTGCTTCAATTGGACTCATTTGACAAATGTGCTTATTCCTGGAGTGAATATGCAGTTCTACTCAAGAGTAAGCAACTAAGCGAAATAAAGCCATGGAACGCTCATTTGCCTTCTATCTATGCATTCTGACACTCCAACAATGTGTTTTGCTTCAATTTGACTCATTTGACAAAGGTGCGTATTCCTGGAGTGAATATGCAGTTCTACTCAAGAGTAAGCAACTAAGCGAAATAAAGCCATGGAACGCTTATTTGCCTTCTATCTATGCATTCTGACACTCCAACAATGTGTTTTGCTTCAATTTGACTCCATTTGACAAATGTGTTTATTTCTGGAGTGAATATGCAGTTCTACTCAAGAGTAAGCAACTAAGCGAAATAAAGCCATGGAATGCTCATTTGCCTTCTATCTATGCATTCTGACACTCCAACAATGTGTTTTGCTTCAATTTGACTCATTTTACAAAGGTGTTTATTCCTGGAGTGAATATGCAGTTCTACTCAAGAGTAAGCAACTAAGCGAAATAAAGCCGTGGAACGCTTATTTGCCTTCTATCTATGCATTCTGACACTCCAACAATGTGTTTTGCTTCAATTTGACTCATTTGACAAATGTGCTTATTCCTGGAATGAATATGCAGTTCTACTCAAGAGTAAGCAACTAAGCGAAATAAAGCCATGGAACGCTTATTTGCCTTCTATCCATGCATTCTGACACTCCAACAATGTGTTCTGCTTCAATTTGACTCATTTGACAAATGTGCTTATTCCTGGAGTGAATATGCAGTTCTACTCAAGAGTAAGCAACTAAGCGAAATAAAGCCATGGAACGCTCATTTGCCTTCTATCTATGCATTCTGACACTCCAACAATGTGTTTTGCTTCAATTTGACTCATTTGACAAAGGTGCGTATTCCTGGAGTGAATATGCAGTTCTACTCAAGAGTAAGCAACTAAGCGAAATAAAGCCATTGAACGCTTATTTGCCTTCTATCTATGCATTCTGACACTCCAACAATTAGTTTTGCTTCAATTTGACTCATTTGACAAAGGTGCTTATTCCTGGAGTGAATATGCAGTTCTACTCAAGAGTAAGCAACTAAGCGAAATAAAGCCATGGAACGCTCATTTGCCTTCTATCTATGCATTCTGACACTCCAACAATGTGTTTTGCTTCAATTTGACTCCATTTGACAAATGTGTTTATTTCTGGAGTGAATATGCAGTTCTACTAAAGAGTAAGCAACTAAGCGAAATAAAGCCATGGAACGCTTATTTGCCTTCTATCTATGCATTCTGACACTCCAACAATGTGTTTTGCTTCAATTTGACTCGTTTTACAAAGGTGTTTATTCCTGGAGTGAATATGCAGTTCTACTCAAGAATAAGCAACTAAGCGAAATAAAACCGTGGAACGCTTATTTGCCTTCTATCTATGCATTCTGACACTCCAACAATGTGTTCTGCTTCAATTTGACTCATTTGACAAAGGTGCGTATTCCTGGAGTGAATATGCAGTTCTACTCAAGAGTAAGCAACTAAGCGAAATAAAGCCATGGAACGCTCATTTGCCTTCTATCTATGCATTCTGACACTCCAACAATGTGTTTTGCTTCAATTTGACTCATTTGACAAAGGTGCGTATTCCTGGAGTGAATATGCACTTCTACTCAAGAGTAAGCAATTAAGCGAAATAAAGCCATGGAACGCTTATTCGCCTTCTATCTATGCATTCTGACACTCCAACAATGTGTTCTGCTTCAATTTGACTCATTTGACAAAGGTGCTTATTCCTGGAGTGAATATGCAGTTCTACTCAAGAGTAAGCAACTAAGCGAAATAAAGCCATGGAACGCTTATTTGCCTTCTATCTATGCATTCTGACACTCCAACAATGTGTTCTGCTTCAATTTGACTCATTTGACAAAGGTGCGTATTCCTGGAGTGAATATGCAGTTCTACTCAAGAGTAAGCAACTAAGCGAAATAAAGCCATGGAACGCTTATTTGCCTTCTATCTATGCATTCTGACACTCCAACAATGTGTTTTGCTTCAATTTGACTCATTTGACAAAGGTGCGTATTCCTGGAGTGAATATGCAGTTCTACTCAAGAGTAAGCAACTAAGCGAAATAAAGCCATGGAACGCTTATTTGCCTTCTATCTATGCATTCTGACACTCCAACAATGTGTTTTGCTTCAATTTGACTCATTTGACAAATGTGTTTATTCCTGGAGTGAATATGCAGTTCTACTCAAGAGTAAGCAACTGAGCGAAATAAAGCCATGGAACGCTTATTTGCCTTCTATCTATGCATTCTGAAACTCCAACAATGTGTTCTGCTTCAATTTGACTCATTTGACAAATGTGTTTATTCCTGGAGTGAATATGCCGTTCTACTCAGGAGTAAGCAACTAAGCGAAATAAAGCCATGGAACGCTTATTTGCCTTCTATCTATGCATTCTGACACTCCAACAATGTGTTTTGCTTCAATTGGACTCATTTGACAAATGTGCTTATTCCTGGAGTGAATATGCAGTTCTACTCAAGAGTAAGCAACTAAGCGAAATAAAGCCATGGAACGCTCATTTGCCTTCTATCTATGCATTCTGACACTCCAACAATGTGTTTTGCTTCAATTTGACTCATTTGACAAAGGTGCGTATTCCTGGAGTGAATATGCAGTTCTACTCAAGAGTAAGCAACTAAGCGAAATAAAGCCATGGAACGCTCATTTGCCTTCTATCTATGCATTCTGACACTCCAACAATGTGTTTTGCTTCAATTTGACTCATTTGACAAAGGTGCGTATTCCTGGAGTGAATATGCACTTCTACTCAAGAGTAAGCAACTAAGCGAAATAAAGCCATGGAACGCTTATTTGCCTTCTATCTATGCATTCTGACACTCCAACAATGTGTTTTGCTTCAATTTGACTCATTTGACAAAGGTGCGTATTCCTGGAGTGAATATGCAGTTCTACTCAAG
This sequence comes from Zootoca vivipara, assembly GCF_965207765.1. Taxonomy (NCBI): domain Eukaryota; kingdom Metazoa; phylum Chordata; class Lepidosauria; order Squamata; family Lacertidae; genus Zootoca; species Zootoca vivipara. The sequence continues at coordinate 39,086 of NW_028291072.1, read as the reverse complement.
AGTAAGCAACTAAGCGAAATAAAGCCATGGAACGCTTATTTGCCTTCTATCTATGCATTCTGACACTCCAACAATTAGTTTTGCTTCAATTTGACTCATTTGACAAAGGTGCTTATTCCTGGAGTGAATATGCAGTTCTACTCAAGAGTAAGCAACTAAGCGAAATAAAGCCATGGAACGCTCATTTGCCTTCTATCTATGCATTCTGAAACTCCAACAATGTGTTTTGCTTCAATTTGAATCCATTTGACAAATGTGTTTATTTCTGGAGTGAATATGCAGTTCTACTCAAGAGTAAGCAACTAAGCGAAATAAAGCCATGGAACGCTTATTTGCCTTCTATCTATGCATTCTGACACTCCAACAATGTGTTTTGCTTCAATTTGACTCATTTGACAAAGGTGCGTATTCCTGGAGTGAATATGCAGTTCTACTCAAGAGTAAGCAACTAAGCGAAATAAAGCCATGGAACGCTTATTTGCCTTCTATCTATGCATTCTGACACTCCAACAATGTGTTTTGCTTCAATTTGACTCATTTGACAAAGGTGCGTATTCCTGGAGTGAATATGCAGTTCTACTCAAGAGTAAGCAACTAAGCGAAATAAAGCCATGGAACGCTTATTTGCCTTCTATCTATGCATTCTGACACTCCAACAATTAGTTTTGCTTCAATTTGACTCATTTGACAAAGGTGCTTATTCCTGGAGTGAATATGCAGTTCTACTCAAGAGTAAGCAACTAAGCGAAATAAAGCCATGGAACGCTCATTTGCCTTCTATCTATGCATTCTGAAACTCCAACAATGTGTTTTGCTTCAATTTGAATCCATTTGACAAATGTGTTTATTTCTGGAGTGAATATGCAGTTCTACTAAAGAGTAAGCAACTAAGCGAAATAAAGCCATGGAACGCTTATTTGCCTTCTATCTATGCATTCTGACACTCCAACAATGTGTTTTGCTTCAATTTGACTCATTTGACAAAGGTGCTTATTCCTGGAGTGAATATGCAGTTCTACTCAAGAATAAGCAACTAAGCGAAATAAAACCGTGGAACGCTTATTTGCCTTCTATCTATGCATTCTGACACTCCAACAATGTGTTCTGCTTCATTTTGACTCATTTGACAAATGTGCTTATTCCTGGAATGAATATGCAGTTCTACTCAAGAGTAAGCAACTAAGCGAAATAAAGCCATGGAACGCTCATTTGCCTTCTATCTATGCATTCTGACACTCCAACAATGTGTTTTGCTTCAATTTGACTCATTTGACAAAGGTGCGTATTCCTGGAGTGAATATGCAGTTCTACTCAAGAGTAAGCAACTAAGCGAAATAAAGCCATGGAACGCTCATTTGCCTTCTATCTATGCATTCTGACACTCCAACAATGTGTTTTGCTTCAATTTGACTCATTTGACAAAGGTGCGTATTCCTGGAGTGAATATGCACTTCTACTCAAGAGTAAGCAACTAAGCGAAATAAAGCCATGGAACGCTTATTTGCCTTCTATCTATGCATTCTGACACTCCAACAATGTGTTTTGCTTCAATTTGACTCATTTGACAAAGGTGCGTATTCCTGGAGTGAATATGCAGTTCTACTCAAGAGTAAGCAACTAAGCGAAATAAAGCCATGGAACGCTTATTTGCCTTCTATCTATGCATTCTGACACTCCAACAATTAGTTTTGCTTCAATTTGACTCATTTGACAAAGGTGCTTATTCCTGGAGTGAATATGCAGTTCTACTCAAGAGTAAGCAACTAAGCGAAATAAAGCCATGGAACGCTCATTTGCCTTCTATCTATGCATTCTGAAACTCCAACAATGTGTTTTGCTTCAATTTGAATCCATTTGACAAATGTGTTTATTTCTGGAGTGAATATGCAGTTCTACTAAAGAGTAAGCAACTAAGCGAAATAAAGCCATGGAACGCTTATTTGCCTTCTATCTATGCATTCTGACACTCCAACAATGTGTTTTGCTTCAATTTGACTCATTTGACAAAGGTGTTTATTCCTGGAGTGAATATGCAGTTCTACTCAAGAATAAGCAACTAAGCGAAATAAAACCGTGGAACGCTTATTTGCCTTCTATCTATGCATTCTGACACTCCAACAATGTGTTCTGCTTCATTTTGACTCATTTGACAAATGTGCTTATTCCTGGAATGAATATGCAGTTCTACTCAAGAGTAAGCAACTAAGCGAAATAAAGCCATGGAACGCTCATTTGCCTTGTATCTATGCATTCTGACACTCCAACAATGTGTTTTGCTTCAATTTGACTCATTTGACAAAGGTGCGTATTCCTGGAGTGAATATGCAGTTCTACTCAAGAGTAAGCAACTAAGCGAAATAAAGCCATGGAACGCTCATTTGCCTTCTATCTATGCATTCTGACACTCCAACAATGTGTTTTGCTTCAATTTGACTCATTTGACAAAGGTGCGTATTCCTGGAGTGAATATGCACTTCTACTCAAGAGTAAGCAATTAAGCGAAATAAAGCCATGGAACGCTTATTCGCCTTCTATCTATGCATTCTGACACTCCAACAATGTGTTCTGCTTCAATTTGACTCATTTGACAAAGGTGCTTATTCCTGGAGTGAATATGCAGTTCTACTCAAGAGTAAGCAACTAAGCGAAATAAAGCCATGGAACGCTTATTTGCCTTCTATCTATGCATTCTGACACTCCAACAATGTGTTCTGCTTCAATTTGACTCATTTGACAAAGGTGCGTATTCCTGGAGTGAATATGCAGTTCTACTCAAGAGTAAGCAACTAAGCGAAATAAAGCCATGGAACGCTTATTTGCCTTCTATCTATGCATTCTGACACTCCAACAATGTGTTTTGCTTCAATTTGACTCATTTGACAAAGGTGCGTATTCCTGGAGTGAATATGCAGTTCTACTCAAGAGTAAGCAACTAAGCGAAATAAAGCCATGGAACGCTTATTTGCCTTCTATCTATGCATTCTGACACTCCAACAATGTGTTTTGCTTCAATTTGACTCATTTGACAAATGTGTTTATTCCTGGAGTGAATATGCAGTTCTACTCAAGAGTAAGCAACTGAGCGAAATAAAGCCATGGAACGCTTATTTGCCTTCTATCTATGCATTCTGACACTCCAACAATGTGTTCTGCTTCAATTTGACTCATTTGACAAATGTGTTTATTCCTGGAGTGAATATGCCGTTCTACTCAGGAGTAAGCAACTAAGCGAAATAAAGCCATGGAACGCTTATTTGCCTTCTATCTATGCATTCTGACACTCCAACAATGTGTTTTGCTTCAATTGGACTCATTTGACAAATGTGCTTATTCCTGGAGTGAATATGCAGTTCTACTCAAGAGTAAGCAACTAAGCGAAATAAAGCCATGGAACGCTCATTTGCCTTCTATCTATGCATTCTGACACTCCAACAATGTGTTTTGCTTCAATTTGACTCATTTGACAAAGGTGCGTATTCCTGGAGTGAATATGCAGTTCTACTCAAGAGTAAGCAACTAAGCGAAATAAAGCCATGGAACGCTTATTTGCCTTCTATCTATGCATTCTGACACTCCAACAATGTGTTTTGCTTCAATTTGACTCCATTTGACAAATGTGTTTATTTCTGGAGTGAATATGCAGTTCTACTCAAGAGTAAGCAACTAAGCGAAATAAAGCCATGGAATGCTCATTTGCCTTCTATCTATGCATTCTGACACTCCAACAATGTGTTTTGCTTCAATTTGACTCATTTTACAAAGGTGTTTATTCCTGGAGTGAATATGCAGTTCTACTCAAGAGTAAGCAACTAAGCGAAATAAAGCCGTGGAACGCTTATTTGCCTTCTATCTATGCATTCTGACACTCCAACAATGTGTTTTGCTTCAATTTGACTCATTTGACAAATGTGCTTATTCCTGGAATGAATATGCAGTTCTACTCAAGAGTAAGCAACTAAGCGAAATAAAGCCATGGAACGCTTATTTGCCTTCTATCCATGCATTCTGACACTCCAACAATGTGTTCTGCTTCAATTTGACTCATTTGACAAATGTGCTTATTCCTGGAGTGAATATGCAGTTCTACTCAAGAGTAAGCAACTAAGCGAAATAAAGCCATGGAACGCTCATTTGCCTTCTATCTATGCATTCTGACACTCCAACAATGTGTTTTGCTTCAATTTGACTCATTTGACAAAGGTGCGTATTCCTGGAGTGAATATGCAGTTCTACTCAAGAGTAAGCAACTAAGCGAAATAAAGCCATTGAACGCTTATTTGCCTTCTATCTATGCATTCTGACACTCCAACAATTAGTTTTGCTTCAATTTGACTCATTTGACAAAGGTGCTTATTCCTGGAGTGAATATGCAGTTCTACTCAAGAGTAAGCAACTAAGCGAAATAAAGCCATGGAACGCTCATTTGCCTTCTATCTATGCATTCTGACACTCCAACAATGTGTTTTGCTTCAATTTGACTCCATTTGACAAATGTGTTTATTTCTGGAGTGAATATGCAGTTCTACTAAAGAGTAAGCAACTAAGCGAAATAAAGCCATGGAACGCTTATTTGCCTTCTATCTATGCATTCTGACACTCCAACAATGTGTTTTGCTTCAATTTGACTCGTTTTACAAAGGTGTTTATTCCTGGAGTGAATATGCAGTTCTACTCAAGAATAAGCAACTAAGCGAAATAAAACCGTGGAACGCTTATTTGCCTTCTATCTATGCATTCTGACACTCCAACAATGTGTTCTGCTTCAATTTGACTCATTTGACAAATGTGCTTATTCCTGGAATGAATATGCAGTTCTACTCAAGAGTAAGCAACTAAGCGAAATAAAGCCATGGAACGCTCATTTGCCTTGTATCTATGCATTCTGACACTCCAACAATGTGTTTTGCTTCAATTTGACTCATTTGACAAAGGTGCGTATTCCTGGAGTGAATATGCAGTTCTACTCAAGAGTAAGCAACTAAGCGAAATAAAGCCATGGAACGCTTATTTGCCTTCTATCTATGCATTCTGACACTCCAACAATGTGTTCTGCTTCAATTTGACTCATTTGACAAATGTGTTTATTCCTGGAGTGAATATGCAGTTCTACTCAAGAGTAAGCAACTAAGCGAAATAAAGCCATGGAACGCTTATTTGCCTTCTATCTATGCATTCTGACACTCCAACAATGTGTTTTGCTTCAATTTGACTCATTTAACAAATGTGCTTATTCCTGGATTGAATATGCAGTTCTACTCAAGAGTAAGCAACTAAGCGAAATAAAGCCATGGAACGCTTATTTGCCTTCTATCCATGCATTCTGACACTCCAACAATGTGTTCTGCTTCAATTTGACTCATTTGACAAATGTGCTTATTCCTGGAGTGAATATGCAGTTCTACTCAAGAGTAAGCAACTAAGCGAAATAAAGCCATGGAACGCTCATTTGCCTTCTATCTATGCATTCTGACACTCCAACAATGTGTTTTGCTTCAATTTGACTCATTTGACAAAGGTGCGTATTCCTGGAGTGAATATGCAGTTCTACTCAAGAGTAAGCAACTAAGCGAAATAAAGCCATTGAACGCTTATTTGCCTTCTATCTATGCATTCTGACACTCCAACAATGTGTTTTGCTTCAATTTGACTCATTTGACAAATGTGTTTATTCCTGGAGTGAATATGCAGTTCTACTCAAGAGTAAGCAACTAAGCGAAATAAAGCCATGGAACGCTTATTTGCCTTCTATCTATGCATTCTGACACTCCAACAATGAGTTTTGCTTCAATTTGACTCATTTGACAAATGTGCTTATTCCTGGAGTGAATATGCAGTTATACTCAAGAGTAAGCAACTAAGCAAAATAAAGCCATGGAACGCTCATTTGCCTTCTATCTATGCATTCTGACACTCCAACAATGTGTTTTGCTTCAATTTGACTCATTTGACAAAGGTGCGTATTCCTGGAGTGAATATGCAGTTCTACTCAAGAGTAAGCAACTAAGCGAAATAAAGCCATGGAACGCTCATTTGCCTTCTATCTATGCATTCTGACACTCCAACAATGTGTTTTGCTTCAATTTGACTCATTTGACAAAGGTGCGTATTCCTGGAGTGAATATGCAGTTCTACTCAAGAGTAAGCAACTAAGCGAAATAAAGCCATGGAACGCTTATTTGCCTTCTATCTATGCATTCTGACACTCCAACAATGTGTTTTGCTTCAATTTGACTCATTTGACAAAGGTGCGTATTCCTGGAGTGAATATGCAGTTCTACTCAAGAGTAAGCAACTAAGCGAAATAAAGCCATGGAACGCTTATTTGCCTTCTCTCTATGCATTCTGACACTCCAACAATGTGTTTTGCTTCAATTTGACTCATTTGACAAAGGTGCGTATTCCTGGAGTGAATATGCACTTCTACTCAAGAGTAAGCAACTAAGCGAAATAAAGCCATGGAACGCTTATTTGCCTTCTATCTATGCATGCTGACACTCCAACAATGTGTTTTGCTTCAATTTGACTCATTTGACAAAGGTGCGTATTCCTGGAGTGAATATGCAGTTCTACTCAAGAGTAAGCAACTAAGCGAAATAAAGCCATGGAACGCTTATTTGCCTTCTATCTATGCATTCTGACACTCCAACAATGTGTTTTGCTTCAATTTGACTCATTTGACAAATGTGCTTATTCCTGGAGTGAATATGCAGTTCTACTCAAGAGTAAGCAACTAAGCGAAATAAAGCCATGGAACGCTTATTTGCCTTCTATCTATGCATTCTGACACTCCAACAATGTGTTTTGCTTCAATTTGACTCATTTGACAAAGGTGCGTATTCCTGGAGTGAATATGCAGTTCTACTCAAGAGTTAGCAACTAAGCGAAATAAAGCCATGGAACGCTCATTTGCCTTCTATCTATGCATTCTGACACTCCAACAATTAGTTTTACTTCAATTTGACTCATTTGACAAAGGTGCGTATTCCTGAAGTGAATATGCACTTCTACTCAAGAGTAAGCAACTAAGCGAAATAAAGCCATGGAACGCTTATTTGCCTTCTATCTATGCATGCTGACACTCCAACAATGTGTTTTGCTTCAATTTGACTCATTTGACAAAGGTGCGTATTCCTGGAGTGAATATGCAGTTCTACTCAAGAGTAAGCAACTAAGCGAAATAAAGCCATGGAACGCTTATTCGCCTTCTATCTATGCATTCTGACACTCCAACAATGTGTTTTGCTTCAATTTGACTCATTTTACAAAGGTGTTTATTCCTGGAGTGAATATGCAGTTCTACTCAAGAGTCAGCAACTAAGCGAAATAAAGCCATGGAACGCTTACTCGCCTTCTATCTATGCATTCTGACACTCCAACAATGTGTTTTGCTTCAATTTGACTCATTTTACAAAGGTGCTTATTCCTGGAGTGAATATGCAGTTCTACTCAAGAGTAAGTAACTGAGCGAAATAAAGCCATGGAACGCTTATTTGCCTTCTATCTATGCATTCTGACACTCCAACAATGTGTTTTGCTTCAATTGGACTCATTTGACAAATGTGCTTATTCCTGGAGTGAATATGCAGTTCTACTCAAGAGTAAGCAACTAAGCGAAATAAAGCCATGGAACGCTCATTTGCCTTCTATCTATGCATTCTGACACTCCAACAATGTGTTTTGCTTCAATTGGACTCATTTGACAAATGTGCTTATTCCTGGAGTGAATATGCAGTTCTACTCAAGAGTAAGCAACTAAGCGAAATAAAGCCATGGAACGCTCATTTGCCTTCTATCTATGCATTCTGACACTCCAACAATGTGTTTTGCTTCAATTTGACTCATTTGACAAAGGTGCGTATTCCTGGAGTGAATATGCAGTTCTACTCAAGAGTAAGCAACTAAGCGAAATAAAGCCATGGAACGCTTATTTGCCTTCTATCTATGCATTCTGACACTCCAACAATGTGTTTTGCTTAAATTTGACTCATTTGACAAAGGTGCGTATTCCTGGAGTGAATATGCAGTTCTACTCAAGAGTAAGCAACTAAGCGAAATAAAGCCATGGAACGCTTATTTGCCTTCTATCTATGCATTCTGACACTCCAACAATGTGTTTTGCTTCAATTTGACTCATTTGACAAAGGTGCGTATTCCTGGAGTGAATATGCAGTTCTACTCAAGAGTAAGCAACTAAGCGAAATAAAGCCATGGAACGCTTATTTGCCTTCTATCTATGCATTTTGACACTCCAACAATGTATTCTGCTTCAATTTGACTCATTTGACAAAGGTGTTTATTCCTGGAGTGAATATGCAGTTCTACTCAGGAGTAAGCAACTAAGCGAAATAAAGCCATGGAACGCTTATTTGCCTTCTATCTATGCATTCTGACACTCCAACAATGTGTTTTGCTTCAATTTGACTCATTTTACAAAGGTGTTTATTCCTGGAGTGAATATGCAGTTCTACTCAAGAGTAAGCAACTAAGCGAAATAAAGCCATGGAACGCTTATTTGCCTTCTATCCATGCATTCTGACACTCCAACAATGTGTTCTGCTTCAATTTGACTCATTTGACAAATGTGCTTATTCCTGGAGTGAATATGCAGTTCTACTCAAGAGTAAGCAACTAAGCGAAATAAAGCCATGGAACGCTCATTTGCCTTCTATCTATGCATTCTGACACTCCAACAATGTGTTTTGCTTCAATTTGACTCATTTGACAAAGGTGCGTATTCCTGGAGTGAATATGCAGTTCTACTCAAGAGTAAGCAACTAAGCGAAATAAAGCCATTGAACGCTTATTTGCCTTCTATCTATGCATTCTGACACTCCAACAATGTGTTTTGCTTCAATTTGACTCATTTGACAAATGTGTTTATTCCTGGAGTGAATATGCAGTTCTACTCAAGAGTAAGCAACTAAGCGAAATAAAGCCATGGAACGCTTATTTGCCTTCTATCTATGCATTCTGACACTCCAACAATGAGTTTTGCTTCAATTTGACTCATTTGACAAATGTGCTTATTCCTGGAGTGAATATGCAGTTATACTCAAGAGTAAGCAACTAAGCAAAATAAAGCCATGGAACGCTCATTTGCCTTCTATCTATGCATTCTGACACTCCAACAATGTGTTTTGCTTCAATTTGACTCATTTGACAAAGGTGCGTATTCCTGGAGTGAATATGCAGTTCTACTCAAGAGTAAGCAACTAAGCGAAATAAAGCCATGGAACGCTCATTTGCCTTCTATCTATGCATTCTGACACTCCAACAATGTGTTTTGCTTCAATTTGACTCATTTGACAAAGGTGCGTATTCCTGGAGTGAATATGCAGTTCTACTCAAGAGTAAGCAACTAAGCGAAATAAAGCCATGGAACGCTTATTTGCCTTCTATCTATGCATTCTGACACTCCAACAATGTGTTTTGCTTCAATTTGACTCATTTGACAAAGGTGCGTATTCCTGGAGTGAATATGCAGTTCTACTCAAGAGTAAGCAACTAAGCGAAATAAAGCCATGGAACGCTTATTTGCCTTCTCTCTATGCATTCTGACACTCCAACAATGTGTTTTGCTTCAATTTGACTCATTTGACAAAGGTGCGTATTCCTGGAGTGAATATGCACTTCTACTCAAGAGTAAGCAACTAAGCGAAATAAAGCCATGGAACGCTTATTTGCCTTCTATCTATGCATGCTGACACTCCAACAATGTGTTTTGCTTCAATTTGACTCATTTGACAAAGGTGCGTATTCCTGGAGTGAATATGCAGTTCTACTCAAGAGTAAGCAACTAAGCGAAATAAAGCCATGGAACGCTTATTTGCCTTCTATCTATGCATTCTGACACTCCAACAATGTGTTTTGCTTCAATTTGACTCATTTGACAAATGTGCTTATTCCTGGAGTGAATATGCAGTTCTACTCAAGAGTAAGCAACTAAGCGAAATAAAGCCATGGAACGCTTATTTGCCTTCTATCTATGCATTCTGACACTCCAACAATGTGTTTTGCTTCAATTTGACTCATTTGACAAAGGTGCGTATTCCTGGAGTGAATATGCAGTTCTACTCAAGAGTTAGCAACTAAGCGAAATAAAGCCATGGAACGCTCATTTGCCTTCTATCTATGCATTCTGACACTCCAACAATTAGTTTTACTTCAATTTGACTCATTTGACAAAGGTGCGTATTCCTGCAGTGAATATGCACTTCTACTCAAGAGTAAGCAACTAAGCGAAATAAAGCCATGGAACGCTTATTTGCCTTCTATCTATGCATGCTGACACTCCAACAATGTGTTTTGCTTCAATTTGACTCATTTGACAAAGGTGCGTATTCCTGGAGTGAATATGCAGTTCTACTCAAGAGTAAGCAACTAAGCGAAATAAAGCCATGGAACGCTTATTCGCCTTCTATCTATGCATTCTGACACTCCAACAATGTGTTTTGCTTCAATTTGACTCATTTTACAAAGGTGCTTATTCCTGGAGTGAATATGCAGTTCTACTCAAGAGTAAGCAACTGAGCGAAATAAAGCCATGGAACGCTTATTTGCCTTCTATCTATGCATTCTGACACTTCAACAATGTGTTCTGCTTCAATTTGACTCATTTGACAAATGTGTTTATTCCTGGAGTGAATATGCAGTTCTACTCAGGAGTAAGCAACTAAGCGAAATAAAGCCATGGAACGCTTATTTGCCTTCTATCTATGCATTCTGACACTCCAACAATGTGTTTTGCTTCAATTTGACTCATTTGACAAATGTGTTTATTCCTGGAGTGAATATGCAGTTCTACTCAAGAGTCAGCAACTAAGCGAAATAAAGCCATGGAACGCTTACTCGCCTTCTATCTATGCATTCTGACACTCCAACAATGTGTTTTGCTTCAATTTGACTCATTTTACAAAGGTGCTTATTCCTGGAGTGAATATGCAGTTCTACTCAAGAGTAAGTAACTGAGCGAAATAAAGCCATGGAACGCTTATTTGCCTTCTATCTATGCATTCTGACACTCCAACAATGTGTTTTGCTTCAATTGGACTCATTTGACAAATGTGCTTATTCCTGGAGTGAATATGCAGTTCTACTCAAGAGTAAGCAACTAAGCGAAATAAAGCCATGGAACGCTCATTTGCCTTCTATCTATGCATTCTGACACTCCAACAATGTGTTTTGCTTCAATTGGACTCATTTGACAAATGTGCTTATTCCTGGAGTGAATATGCAGTTCTACTCAAGAGTAAGCAACTAAGCGAAATAAAGCCATGGAACGCTCATTTGCCTTCTATCTATGCATTCTGACACTCCAACAATGTGTTTTGCTTCAATTTGACTCATTTGACAAAGGTGCGTATTCCTGGAGTGAATATGCAGTTCTACTCAAGAGTAAGCAACTAAGCGAAATAAAGCCATGGAACGCTTATTTGCCTTCTATCTATGCATTCTGACACTCCAACAATGTGTTTTGCTTAAATTTGACTCATTTGACAAAGGTGCGTATTCCTGGAGTGAATATGCAGTTCTACTCAAGAGTAAGCAACTAAGCGAAATAAAGCCATGGAACGCTTATTTGCCTTCTATCTATGCATTCTGACACTCCAACAATGTGTTTTGCTTCAATTTGACTCATTTGACAAAGGTGCGTATTCCTGGAGTGAATATGCAGTTCTACTCAAGAGTAAGCAACTAAGCGAAATAAAGCCATGGAACGCTTATTTGCCTTCTATCTATGCATTTTGACACTCCAACAATGTATTCTGCTTCAATTTGACTCATTTGACAAAGGTGTTTATTCCTGGAGTGAATATGCAGTTCTACTCAGGAGTAAGCAACTAAGCGAAATAAAGCCATGGAACGCTTATTTGCCTTCTATCTATGCATTCTGACACTCCAACAATGTGTTCTGCTTCAATTTGACTCATTTGACAAATGTGCTTATTCCTGGAGTGAATATGCAGTTCTACTCAAGAGTAAGCAACTAAGCGAAATAAAGCCATGGAACGCTCATTTGCCTTCTATCTATGCATTCTGACACTCCAACAATGTGTTTTGCTTCAATTTGACTCATTTGACAAAGGTGCGTATTCCTGGAGTGAATATGCAGTTCTACTCAAGAGTAAGCAACTAAGCGAAATAAAGCCATGGAACGCTCATTTGCCTTCTATCTATGCATTCTGACACTCCAACAATGTGTTTTGCTTCAATTTGACTCATTTGACAAAGGTGCGTATTCCTGGAGTGAATATGCAGTTCTACTCAAGAGTAAGCAACTAAGCGAAATAAAGCCATGGAACGCTTATTTGCCTTCTATCTATGCATTCTGACACTCCAACAATGTGTTTTGCTTCAATTTGACTCATTTGAAAAAGGTGCGTATTCCTGGAGTGAATATGCAGTTCTACTCAAGAGTAAGCAACTAAGCGAAATAAAGCCATGGAACGCTTATTTGCCTTCTATCTATGCATTCTGACACTCCAACAATGTGTTTTGCTTCAATTTGACTCATTTGACAAAGGTGCGTATTCCTGGAGTGAATATGCAGTTCTACTCAAGAGTAAGCAACTAAGCGAAATAAAGCCATGGAACGCTTATTTGCCTTCTATCTATGCATTCTGACACTCCAACAATTAGTTTTGCTTCAATTTGACTCATTTGACAAAGGTGCTTATTCCTGGAGTGAATATGCAGTTCTACTCAAGAGTAAGCAACTAAGCGAAATAAAGCCATGGAACGCTCATTTGCCTTCTATCTATGCATTCTGACACTCCAACAATGTGTTTTGCTTCAATTTGAATCCATTTGACAAATGTGTTTATTTCTGGAGTGAATATGCAGTTCTACTAAAGAGTAAGCAACTAAGCGAAATAAAGCCATGGAACGCTTATTTGCCTTCTATCTATGCATTCTGACACTCCAACAATGTGTTTTGCTTCAATTTGACTCATTTGACAAAGGTGCTTATTCCTGGAGTGAATATGCAGTTCTACTCAAGAATAAGCAACTAAGCGAAATAAAACCGTGGAACGCTTATTTGCCTTCTATCTATGCATTCTGACACTCCAACAATGTGTTCTGCTTCATTTTGACTCATTTGACAAATGTGCTTATTCCTGGAATGAATATGCAGTTCTACTCAAGAGTAAGCAACTAAGCGAAATAAAGCCATGGAACGCTCATTTGCCTTGTATCTATGCATTCTGACACTCCAACAATGTGTTTTGCTTCAATTTGACTCATTTGACAAAGGTGCGTATTCCTGGAGTGAATATGCAGTTCTACTCAAGAGTAAGCAACTAAGCGAAATAAAGCCATGGAACGCTCATTTGCCTTCTATCTATGCATTCTGACACTCCAACAATGTGTTTTGCTTCAATTTGACTCATTTGACAAAGGTGCGTATTCCTGGAGTGAATATGCAGTTCTACTCAAGAGTAAGCAACTAAGCGAAATAAAGCCATGGAACGCTTATTCGCCTTCTATCTATGCATTCTGACACTCCAACAATGTGTTCTGCTTCAATTTGACTCATTTGACAAAGGTGCTTATTCCTGGAGTGAATATGCAGTTCTACTCAAGAGTAAGCAACTAAGCGAAATAAAGCCATGGAACGCTTATTTGCCTTCTATCTATGCATTCTGACACTCCAACAATGTGTTTTGCTTCAATTTGACTCATTTGACAAAGGTGCTTATTCCTGGAGTGAATATGCAGTTCTACTCAAGAGTAAGCAACTAAGCGAAATAAAGCCATGGAACGCTTATTTGCCTTCTATCTATGCATTCTGACACTTCAACAATGTGTTCTGCTTCAATTTGACTCATTTGACAAATGTGTTTATTCCTGGAGTGAATATGCAGTTCTACTCAAGAGTAAGCAACTAAGCGAAATAAAGCCATGGAACGCTTATTCGCCTTCTATCTATGCATTCTGACACTCCAACAATGTATTTTGCTTCAATTTGACTCATTTTACAAAGGTGCTTATTCCTGGAGTGAATATGCAGTTCTACTCAAGAGTAAGCAACTGAGCGAAATAAAGCCATGGAACGCTTATTTGCCTTCAATCTATGCATTCTGACACTTCAACAATGTGTTCTGCTTCAATTTGACTCATTTTACAAAGGTGCTTATTCCTGGAGTGAATATGCAGTTCTACTCAAGAGTAAGCAACTAAGCGAAATAAAGCCATGGAACGCTTATTTGCCTTCTATCTATGCATTCTGACACTCCAACAATGTGTTTTGCTTCAATTTGACTCATTTGACAAATGTGTTTATTCCTGGAGTGAATATGCAGTTCTACTCAAGAGTCAGCAACTAAGCGAAATAAAGCCATGGAACGCTTACTCGCCTTCTATCTATGCATTCTGACACTCCAACAATGTGTTTTGCTTCAATTTGACTCATTTTACAAAGGTGCTTATTCCTGGAGTGAATATGCAGTTCTACTCAAGAGTAAGTAACTGAGCCAAATAAAGCCATGGAACGCTTATTTGCCTTCTATCTATGCATTCTGACACTCCAACAATGTGTTTTGCTTCAATTGGACTCATTTGACAAATGTGCTTATTCCTGGAGTGAATATGCAGTTCTACTCAAGAGTAAGCAACTAAGCGAAATAAAGCCATGGAACGCTTATTTGCCTTCTATCTATGCATTCTGACACTCCAACAATGTGTTTTGCTTCAATTTGACTCATTTGACAAAGGTGCGTATTCCTGGAGTGAATATGCAGTTCTACTCAAGAGTAAGCAACTAAGCGAAATAAAGCCATGGAACGCTTATTTGCCTTCTATCTATGCATTCTGACACTCCAACAATGTGTTTTGCTTCAATTTGACTCATTTGACAAAGGTGCGTATTCCTGGAGTGAATATGCAGTTCTACTCAAGAGTAAGCAACTAAGCGAAATAAAGCCATGGAGCGCTTATTTGCCTTCTATCTATGCATTCTGACACTCCAACAATGAGTTTTGCTTCAATTTGACTCATTTGACAAAGGTGTTTATTCCTGGAGTGAATATGCAGTTCTACTCAAGAGTAAGCAACTAAGCGAAATAAAGCCATGGAACGCTTATTTGCCTTCTATCTATGCATTCTGACACTCCAACAATGTGTTCTGCTTCAATTTGACTCATTTGACAAATGTGTTTATTCCTGGAGTGAATATGCAGTTCTACTCAAGAGTAAGCAACTAAGCGAAATAAAGCCATGGAACGCTTATTTGCCTTCTATCTATGCATTCTGACACTCCAACAATGAGTTTTGCTTCAATTTGACTCATTTGACAAATGTGCTTATTCCTGGAGTGAATATGCAGTTCTACTCAAGAGTAAGCAACTAAGCAAAATAAAGCCATGGAACGCTCATTTGCCTTCTATCTATGCATTCTGACACTCCAACAATGTGTTTTGCTTCAATTTGACTCATTTGACAAAGGTGCGTATTCCTGGAGTGAATATGCAGTTCTACTCAAGAGTAAGCAACTAAGCGAAATAAAGCCATGGAACGCTTATTTGCCTTCTATCTATGCATTTTGACACTCCAACAATGTATTCTGCTTCAATTTGACTCATTTGACAAAGGTGCTTATTCCTGGAGTGAATATGCAGTTCTACTCAAGAGTAAGCAACTAAGCGAAATAAAGCCATGGAACGCTTATTTGCCTTCTATCTATGCATTCTGACACTCCAACAATGTGTTTTGCTTCAATTTGACTCATTTGACAAATGTGCTTATTCCTGGAGTGAATATGCAGTTCTACTCAAGAGTAAGCAACTAAGCGAAATAAAGCCATGGAACGCTCATTTGCCTTCTATCTATGCATTCTGACACTCCAACAATGTGTTTTGCTTCAATTTGACTCATTTTACAAAGGTGCTTATTCCTGGAGTGAATATGCAGTTCTACTAAAGAGTAAGCAACTAAGCGAAATAAAGCCATGGAACGCTTATTTGCCTTCTATCTATGCATTCTGACACTTCAACAATGTGTTCTGCTTCAATTTGACTCATTTGACAAATGTGTTTATTCCTGGAGTGAATATGCAGTTCTACTCAAGAGTAAGCAACTAAGCGAAATAAAGCCATGGAACGCTTATTCGCCTTCTATCTATGCATTCTGACACTCCAACAATGTGTTTTGCTTCAATTTGACTCATTTGACAAAGGTGCGTATTCCTGGAGTGAATATGCAGTTCTACTCAAGAGTAAGCAACTAAGCGAAATAAAGCCATGGAACGCTTATTTGCCTTCTATCTATGCATTTTGACACTCCAACAATGTATTCTGCTTCAATTTGACTCATTTGACAAAGGTGCTTATTCCTGGAGTGAATATGCAGTTCTACTCAAGAGTAAGCAACTAAGCGAAATAAAGCCATGGAACGCTTATTTGCCTTCTATCTATGCATTCTGACACTCCAACAATGTGTTTTGCTTCAATTTGACTCATTTGACAAATGTGCTTATTCCTGGAGTGAATATGCAGTTCTACTCAAGAGTAAGCAACTAAGCGAAATAAAGCCATGGAACGCTCATTTGCCTTCTATCTATGCATTCTGACACTCCAACAATGTGTTTTGCTTCAATTTGACTCATTTTACAAAGGTGCTTATTCCTGGAGTGAATATGCAGTTCTACTAAAGAGTAAGCAACTAAGCGAAATAAAGCCATGGAACGCTTATTTGCCTTCTATCTATGCATTCTGACACTTCAACAATGTGTTCTGCTTCAATTTGACTCATTTGACAAATGTGTTTATTCCTGGAGTGAATATGCAGTTCTACTCAAGAGTAAGCAACTAAGCGAAATAAAGCCATGGAACGCTTATTCGCCTTCTATCTATGCATTCTGACACTCCAACAATGTATTTTGCTTCAATTTGACTCATTTTACAAAGGTGCTTATTCCTGGAGTGAATATGCAGTTCTACTCAAGAGTAAGCAACTGAGCGAAATAAAGCCATGGAACGCTTATTTGCCTTCAATCTATGCATTCTGACACTTCAACAATGTGTTCTGCTTCAATTTGACTCATTTTACAAAGGTGCTTATTCCTGGAGTGAATATGCAGTTCTACTCAAGAGTAAGCAACTAAGCGAAATAAAGCCATGGAACGCTTATTTGCCTTCTATCTATGCATTCTGACACTCCAACAATGTGTTTTGCTTCAATTTGACTCATTTGACAAATGTGTTTATTCCTGGAGTGAATATGCAGTTCTACTCAAGAGTCAGCAACTAAGCGAAATAAAGCCATGGAACGCTTACTCGCCTTCTATCTATGCATTCTGACACTCCAACAATGTGTTTTGCTTCAATTTGACTCATTTTTCAAAGGTGCTTATTCCTGGAGTGAATATGCAGTTCTACTCAAGAGTAAGTAACTGAGCCAAATAAAGCCATGGAACGCTTATTTGCCTTCTATCTATGCATTCTGACACTCCAACAATGTGTTTTGCTTCAATTGGACTCATTTGACAAATGTGCTTATTCCTGGAGTGAATATGCAGTTCTACTCAAGAGTAAGCAACTAAGCGAAATAAAGCCATGGAACGCTCATTTGCCTTCTATCTATGCATTCTGACACTCCAACAATGTGTTTTGCTTCAATTTGACTCATTTGACAAAGGTGCGTATTCCTGGAGTGAATATGCAGTTCTACTCAAGAGTAAGCAACTAAGCGAAATAAAGCCATGGAACGCTTATTTGCCTTCTATCTATGCATTCTGACACTCCAACAATGTGTTTTGCTTCAATTTGACTCATTTGACAAAGGTGCGTATTCCTGGAGTGAATATGCAGTTCTACTCAAGAGTAAGCAACTAAGCGAAATAAAGCCATGGAGCGCTTATTTGCCTTCTATCTATGCATTTTGACACTCCAACAATGTATTCTGCTTCAATTTGACTCATTTGACAAAGGTGTTTATTCCTGGAGTGAATATGCAGTTCTACTCAGGAGTAAGCAACTAAGCGAAATAAAGCCATGGAACGCTTATTTGCCTTCTATCCATGCATTCTGACACTCCAACAATGTGTTCTGCTTCAATTTGACTCATTTGACAAATGTGCTTATTCCTGGAGTGAATATGCAGTTCTACTCAAGAGTAAGCAACTAAGCGAAATAAAGCCATGGAACGCTCATTTGCCTTCTATCTATGCATTCTGACACTCCAACAATGTGTTTTGCTTCAATTTGACTCATTTGACAAAGGTGCGTATTCCTGGAGTGAATATGCAGTTCTACTCAAGAGTAAGCAACTAAGCGAAATAAAGCCATTGAACGCTTATTTGCCTTCTATCTATGCATTCTGACACTCCAACAATGTGTTTTGCTTCAATTTGACTCATTTGACAAAGGTGCGTATTCCTGGAGTGAATTTGCAGTTCTACTCAAGAGTAAGCAACTAAGCGAAATAAAGCCATGGAATGCTTATTTGCCTTCTATCTATGCATTCTGACACTCCAACAATTAGTTTTACTTCAATTTGACTCATTTGACAAAGGTGCTTATTCCTGGAGTGAATATGCAGTTCTACTCAAGAGTAAGCAACTAAGCGAAATAAAGCCATGGAACGCTCATTTGCCTTCTATCTATGCATTCTGACACTCCAACAATGTGTTTTGCTTCAATTTGACTCATTTGACAAAGGTGCGTATTCCTGGAGTGAATATGCAGTTCTACTCAAGAGTAAGCAACTAAGCGAAATAAAGCCATTGAACGCTTATTTGCCTTCTATCTATGCATTCTGACACTCCAACAATGTGTTTTGCTTCAATTTGACTCATTTGACAAAGGTGCGTATTCCTGGAGTGAATATGCAGTTCTACTCAAGAGTAAGCAACTAAGCGAAATAAAGCCATGGAACGCTTATTTGCCTTCTATCTATGCATTCTGACACTCCAACAATTAGTTTTACTTCAATTTGACTCATTTGACAAAGGTGCGTATTCCTGGAGTGAATATGCACTTCTACTCAAGAGTAAGCAACTAAGCGAAATAAAGCCATGGAACGCTTATTTGCCTTCTATCTATGCATGCTGACACTCCAACAATGTGTTTTGCTTCAATTTGACTCATTTGACAAAGGTGTGTATTCCTGGAGTGAATATGCAGTTCTACTCAAGAGTAAGCAACTAAGCGAAATAAAGCCATGGAACGCTTATTCGCCTTCTATCTATGCATTCTGACACTCCAACAATGTGTTTTGCTTCAATTTGACTCATTTTACAAAGGTGCTTATTTTTGGAGTGAATATGCAGTTCTACTCAAGAGTAAGCAACTGAGCGAAATAAAGCCATGGAACGCTTATTTGCCTTCTATCTATGCATTCTGACACTTCAACAATGTGTTCTGCTTCAATTTGACTCATTTGACAAATGTGTTTATTCCTGGAGTGAATATGCAGTTCTACTCAGGAGTAAGCAACTAAGCGAAATAAAGCCATGGAACGCTTATTTGCCTTCTATCTATGCATTCTGACACTCCAACAATGTGTTTTGCTTCAATTTGACTCATTTGACAAATGTGTTTATTCCTGGAGTGAATATGCAGTTCTACTCAAGAGTCAGCAACTAAGCGAAATAAAGCCATGGAACGCTTACTCGCCTTCTATCTATGCATTCTGACACTCCAACAATGTGTTTTGCTTCAATTTGACTCATTTTACAAAGGTGCTTATTCCTGGAGTGAATATGCAGTTCTACTCAAGAGTAAGTAACTGAGCGAAATAAAGCCATGGAACGCTTATTTGCCTTCTATCTATGCATTCTGACACTCCAACAATGTGTTTTGCTTCAATTGGACTCATTTGACAAATGTGCTTATTCCTGGAGTGAATATGCAGTTCTACTCAAGAGTAAGCAACTAAGCGAAATAAAGCCATGGAACGCTCATTTGCCTTCTATCTATGCATTCTGACACTCCAACAATGTGTTTTGCTTCAATTTGACTCATTTGACAAATGTGCTTATTCCTGGAGTGAATATGCAGTTCTACTCAAGAGTAAGCAACTAAGCGAAATAAAGCCATGGAACGCTCATTTGCCTTCTATCTATGCATTCTGACACTCCAACAATGTGTTTTGCTTCAATTGGACTCATTTGACAAATGTGCTTATTCCTGGAGTGAATATGCAGTTCTACTCAAGAGTAAGCAACTAAGCGAAATAAAGCCATGGAACGCTCATTTGCCTTCTATCTATGCATTCTGACACTCCAACAATGTGTTTTGCTTCAATTTGACTCATTTGACAAAGGTGCGTATTCCTGGAGTGAATATGCAGTTCTACTCAAGTGTAAGCAACTAAGCGAAATAAAGCCATGGAACGCTTATTTGCCTTCTATCTATGCATTCTGACACTCCAACAATGTGTTTTGCTTAAATTTGACTCATTTGACAAAGGTGCGTATTCCTGGAGTGAATATGCAGTTCTACTCAAGAGTAAGCAACTAAGCGAAATAAAGCCATGGAACGCTTATTTGCCTTCTATCTATGCATTCTGACACTCCAACAATGTGTTTTGCTTCAATTTGACTCATTTGACAAAGGTGCGTATTCCTGGAGTGAATATGCAGTTCTACTCAAGAGTAAGCAACTAAGCGAAATAAAGCCATGGAACGCTTATTTGCCTTCTATCTATGCATTTTGACACTCCAACAATGTATTCTGCTTCAATTTGACTCATTTGACAAAGGTGTTTATTCCTGGAGTGAATATGCAGTTCTACTCAGGAGTAAGCAACTAAGCGAAATAAAGCCATGGAACGCTTATTTGCCTTCTATCTATGCATTCTGACACTCCAACAATGTGTTCTGCTTCAATTTGACTCATTTGACAAATGTGCTTATTCCTGGAGTGAATATGCAGTTCTACTCAAGAGTAAGCAACTAAGCGAAATAAAGCCATGGAACGCTCATTTGCCTTCTATCTATGCATTCTGACACTCCAACAATGTGTTTTGCTTCAATTGGACTCATTTGACAAAGGTGCGTATTCCTGGAGTGAATATGCAGTTCTACTCAAGAGTAAGCAACTAAGCGAAATAAAGCCATGGAACGCTTATTTGCCTTCTATCTATGCATTCTGACACTCCAACAATTAGTTTTGCTTCAATTTGACTCATTTGACAAAGGTGCGTATTCCTGGAGTGAATATGCAGTTCTACTCAAGAGTAAGCAACTAAGCGAAATAAAGCCATGGAACGCTTATTTGCCTTCTATCTATGCATTCTGAAACTCCAACAATGTGTTTTGCTTCAATTTGAATCCATTTGAAAAAGGTGCGTATTCCTGGAGTGAATATGCAGTTCTACTCAAGAGTAAGCAACTAAGCGAAATAAAGCCATGGAACGCTTATTTGCCTTCTATCTATGCATTCTGACACTCCAACAATGTGTTTTGCTTCAATTTGACTCATTTGAAAAAGGTGCGTATTCCTGGAGTGAATATGCAGTTCTACTCAAGAGTAAGCAACTAAGCGAAATAAAGCCATGGAACGCTTATTTGCCTTCTATCTATGCATTCTGACACTCCAACAATGTGTTTTGCTTCAATTTGACTCATTTGACAAAGGTGCGTATTCCTGGAGTGAATATGCAGTTCTACTCAAGAGTAAGCAACTAAGCGAAATAAAGCCATGGAACGCTTATTTGCCTTCTATCTATGCATTCTGACACTCCAACAATTAGTTTTGCTTCAATTTGACTCATTTGACAAAGGTGCTTATTCCTGGAGTGAATATGCAGTTCTACTCAAGAGTAAGCAACTAAGCGAAATAAAGCCATGGAACGCTCATTTGCCTTCTATCTATGCATTCTGAAACTCCAACAATGTGTTTTGCTTCAATTTGAATCCATTTGACAAATGTGTTTATTTCTGGAGTGAATATGCAGTTCTACTAAAGAGTAAGCAACTAAGCGAAATAAAGCCATGGAACGCTTATTTGCCTTCTATCTATGCATTCTGACACTCCAACAATGTGTTTTGCTTCAATTTGACTCATTTGACAAAGGTGCTTATTCCTGGAGTGAATATGCAGTTCTACTCAAGAATAAGCAACTAAGCGAAATAAAACCGTGGAACGCTTATTTGCCTTCTATCTATGCATTCTGACACTCCAACAATGTGTTCTGCTTCATTTTGACTCATTTGACAAATGTGCTTATTCCTGGAATGAATATGCAGTTCTACTCAAGAGTAAGCAACTAAGCGAAATAAAGCCATGGAACGCTCATTTGCCTTGTATCTATGCATTCTGACACTCCAACAATGTGTTTTGCTTCAATTTGACTCATTTGACAAAGGTGCGTATTCCTGGAGTGAATATGCAGTTCTACTCAAGAGTAAGCAACTAAGCGAAATAAAGCCATGGAACGCTCATTTGCCTTCTATCTATGCATTCTGACACTCCAACAATGTGTTTTGCTTCAATTTGACTCATTTGACAAAGGTGCGTATTCCTGGAGTGAATATGCACTTCTACTCAAGAGTAAGCAACTAAGCGAAATAAAGCCATGGAACGCTTATTTGCCTTCTATCTATGCATTCTGACACTCCAACAATGTGTTTTGCTTCAATTTGACTCATTTGACAAAGGTGCGTATTCCTGGAGTGAATATGCAGTTCTACTCAAGAGTAAGCAACTAAGCGAAATAAAGCCATGGAACGCTTATTTGCCTTCTATCTATGCATTCTGACACTCCAACAATTAGTTTTGCTTCAATTTGACTCATTTGACAAAGGTGCTTATTCCTGGAGTGAATATGCAGTTCTACTCAAGAGTAAGCAACTAAGCGAAATAAAGCCATGGAACGCTCATTTGCCTTCTATCTATGCATTCTGAAACTCCAACAATGTGTTTTGCTTCAATTTGAATCCATTTGACAAATGTGTTTATTTCTGGAGTGAATATGCAGTTCTACTAAAGAGTAAGCAACTAAGCGAAATAAAGCCATGGAACGCTTATTTGCCTTCTATCTATGCATTCTGACACTCCAACAATGTGTTTTGCTTCAATTTGACTCATTTGACAAAGGTGTTTATTCCTGGAGTGAATATGCAGTTCTACTCAAGAATAAGCAACTAAGCGAAATAAAACCGTGGAACGCTTATTTGCCTTCTATCTATGCATTCTGACACTCCAACAATGTGTTCTGCTTCATTTTGACTCATTTGACAAATGTGCTTATTCCTGGAATGAATATGCAGTTCTACTCAAGAGTAAGCAACTAAGCGAAATAAAGCCATGGAACGCTCATTTGCCTTGTATCTATGCATTCTGACACTCCAACAATGTGTTTTGCTTCAATTTGACTCATTTGACAAAGGTGCGTATTCCTGGAGTGAATATGCAGTTCTACTCAAGAGTAAGCAACTAAGCGAAATAAAGCCATGGAACGCTCATTTGCCTTCTATCTATGCATTCTGACACTCCAACAATGTGTTTTGCTTCAATTTGACTCATTTGACAAAGGTGCGTATTCCTGGAGTGAATATGCACTTCTACTCAAGAGTAAGCAATTAAGCGAAATAAAGCCATGGAACGCTTATTCGCCTTCTATCTATGCATTCTGACACTCCAACAATGTGTTCTGCTTCAATTTGACTCATTTGACAAAGGTGCTTATTCCTGGAGTGAATATGCAGTTCTACTCAAGAGTAAGCAACTAAGCGAAATAAAGCCATGGAACGCTTATTTGCCTTCTATCTATGCATTCTGACACTCCAACAATGTGTTCTGCTTCAATTTGACTCATTTGACAAAGGTGCGTATTCCTGGAGTGAATATGCAGTTCTACTCAAGAGTAAGCAACTAAGCGAAATAAAGCCATGGAACGCTTATTTGCCTTCTATCTATGCATTCTGACACTCCAACAATGTGTTTTGCTTCAATTTGACTCATTTGACAAAGGTGCGTATTCCTGGAGTGAATATGCACTTCTACTCAAGAGTAAGCAACTAAGCGAAATAAAGCCATGGAACGCTTATTTGCCTTCTATCTATGCATGCTGACACTCCAACAATGTGTTTTGCTTCAATTTGACTCATTTGACAAATGTGTTTATTCCTGGAGTGAATATGCAGTTCTACTCAAGAGTAAGCAACTGAGCGAAATAAAGCCATGGAACGCTTATTTGCCTTCTATCTATGCATTCTGACACTCCAACAATGTGTTCTGCTTCAATTTGACTCATTTGACAAATGTGTTTATTCCTGGAGTGAATATGCCGTTCTACTCAGGAGTAAGCAACTAAGCGAAATAAAGCCATGGAACGCTTATTTGACTTCTATCTATGCATTCTGACACTCCAACAATGTGTTTTGCTTCAATTGGACTCATTTGACAAATGTGCTTATTCCTGGAGTGAATATGCAGTTCTACTCAAGAGTAAGCAACTAAGCGAAATAAAGCCATGGAACGCTCATTTGCCTTCTATCTATGCATTCTGACACTCCAACAATGTGTTTTGCTTCAATTTGACTCATTTGACAAAGGTGCGTATTCCTGGAGTGAATATGCAGTTCTACTCAAGAGTAAGCAACTAAGCGAAATAAAGCCATGGAACGCTCATTTGCCTTCTATCTATGCATTCTGACACTCCAACAATGTGTTTTGCTTCAATTTGACTCATTTGACAAAGGTGCGTATTCCTGGAGTGAATATGCACTTCTACTCAAGAGTAAGCAACTAAGCGAAATAAAGCCATGGAACGCTTATTTGCCTTCTATCTATGCATTCTGACACTCCAACAATGTGTTTTGCTTCAATTTGACTCATTTGACAAAGGTGCGTATTCCTGGAGTGAATATGCAGTTCTACTCAAGAGTAAGCAACTAAGCGAAATAAAGCCATGGAACGCTTATTTGCCTTCTATCTATGCATTCTGACACTCCAACAATTAGTTTTGCTTCAATTTGACTCATTTGACAAAGGTGCTTATTCCTGGAGTGAATATGCAGTTCTACTCAAGAGTAAGCAACTAAGCGAAATAAAGCCATGGAACGCTCATTTGCCTTCTATCTATGCATTCTGAAACTCCAACAATGTGTTTTGCTTCAATTTGAATCCATTTGACAAATGTGTTTATTTCTGGAGTGAATATGCAGTTCTACTCAAGAGTAAGCAACTAAGCGAAATAAAGCCATGGAACGCTTATTTGCCTTCTATCTATGCATTCTGACACTCCAACAATGTGTTTTGCTTCAATTTGACTCATTTGAAAAAGGTGCGTATTCCTGGAGTGAATATGCAGTTCTACTCAAGAGTAAGCAACTAAGCGAAATAAAGCCATGGAACGCTTATTTGCCTTCTATCTATGCATTCTGACACTCCAACAATGTGTTTTGCTTCAATTTGACTCATTTGACAAAGGTGCGTATTCCTGGAGTGAATATGCAGTTCTACTCAAGAGTAAGCAACTAAGCGAAATAAAGCCATGGAACGCTTATTTGCCTTCTATCTATGCATTCTGACACTCCAACAATTAGTTTTGCTTCAATTTGACTCATTTGACAAAGGTGCTTATTCCTGGAGTGAATATGCAGTTCTACTCAAGAGTAAGCAACTAAGCGAAATAAAGCCATGGAACGCTCATTTGCCTTCTATCTATGCATTCTGAAACTCCAACAATGTGTTTTGCTTCAATTTGAATCCATTTGACAAATGTGTTTATTTCTGGAGTGAATATGCAGTTCTACTAAAGAGTAAGCAACTAAGCGAAATAAAGCCATGGAACGCTTATTTGCCTTCTATCTATGCATTCTGACACTCCAACAATGTGTTTTGCTTCAATTTGACTCATTTGACAAAGGTGCTTATTCCTGGAGTGAATATGCAGTTCTACTCAAGAATAAGCAACTAAGCGAAATAAAACCGTGGAACGCTTATTTGCCTTCTATCTATGCATTCTGACACTCCAACAATGTGTTCTGCTTCATTTTGACTCATTTGACAAATGTGCTTATTCCTGGAATGAATATGCAGTTCTACTCAAGAGTAAGCAACTAAGCGAAATAAAGCCATGGAACGCTCATTTGCCTTGTATCTATGCATTCTGACACTCCAACAATGTGTTTTGCTTCAATTTGACTCATTTGACAAAGGTGCGTATTCCTGGAGTGAATATGCAGTTCTACTCAAGAGTAAGCAACTAAGCGAAATAAAGCCATGGAACGCTCATTTGCCTTCTATCTATGCATTCTGACACTCCAACAATGTGTTTTGCTTCAATTTGACTCATTTGACAAAGGTGCGTATTCCTGGAGTGAATATGCACTTCTACTCAAGAGTAAGCAATTAAGCGAAATAAAGCCATGGAACGCTTATTCGCCTTCTATCTATGCATTCTGACACTCCAACAATGTGTTCTGCTTCAATTTGACTCATTTGACAAAGGTGCTTATTCCTGGAGTGAATATGCAGTTCTACTCAAGAGTAAGCAACTAAGCGAAATAAAGCCATGGAACGCTTATTTGCCTTCTATCTATGCATTCTGACACTCCAACAATGTGTTCTGCTTCAATTTGACTCATTTGACAAAGGTGCGTATTCCTGGAGTGAATATGCAGTTCTACTCAAGAGTAAGCAACTAAGCGAAATAAAGCCATGGAACGCTTATTTGCCTTCTATCTATGCATTCTGACACTCCAACAATGTGTTTTGCTTCAATTTGACTCATTTGACAAAGGTGCGTATTCCTGGAGTGAATATGCAGTTCTACTCAAGAGTAAGCAACTAAGCGAAATAAAGCCATGGAACGCTTATTTGCCTTCTATCTATGCATTCTGACACTCCAACAATGTGTTTTGCTTCAATTTGACTCATTTGACAAATGTGTTTATTCCTGGAGTGAATATGCAGTTCTACTCAAGAGTAAGCAACTGAGCGAAATAAAGCCATGGAACGCTTATTTGCCTTCTATCTATGCATTCTGACACTCCAACAATGTGTTCTGCTTCAATTTGACTCATTTGACAAATGTGTTTATTCCTGGAGTGAATATGCCGTTCTACTCAGGAGTAAGCAACTAAGCGAAATAAAGCCATGGAACGCTTATTTGCCTTCTATCTATGCATTCTGACACTCCAACAATGTGTTTTGCTTCAATTGGACTCATTTGACAAATGTGCTTATTCCTGGAGTGAATATGCAGTTCTACTCAAGAGTAAGCAACTAAGCGAAATAAAGCCATGGAACGCTCATTTGCCTTCTATCTATGCATTCTGACACTCCAACAATGTGTTTTGCTTCAATTTGACTCATTTGACAAAGGTGCGTATTCCTGGAGTGAATATGCAGTTCTACTCAAGAGTAAGCAACTAAGCGAAATAAAGCCATGGAACGCTTATTTGCCTTCTATCTATGCATTCTGACACTCCAACAATGTGTTTTGCTTCAATTTGACTCCATTTGACAAATGTGTTTATTTCTGGAGTGAATATGCAGTTCTACTCAAGAGTAAGCAACTAAGCGAAATAAAGCCATGGAATGCTCATTTGCCTTCTATCTATGCATTCTGACACTCCAACAATGTGTTTTGCTTCAATTTGACTCATTTTACAAAGGTGTTTATTCCTGGAGTGAATATGCAGTTCTACTCAAGAGTAAGCAACTAAGCGAAATAAAGCCGTGGAACGCTTATTTGCCTTCTATCTATGCATTCTGACACTCCAACAATGTGTTTTGCTTCAATTTGACTCATTTGACAAATGTGCTTATTCCTGGAATGAATATGCAGTTCTACTCAAGAGTAAGCAACTAAGCGAAATAAAGCCATGGAACGCTTATTTGCCTTCTATCCATGCATTCTGACACTCCAACAATGTGTTCTGCTTCAATTTGACTCATTTGACAAATGTGCTTATTCCTGGAGTGAATATGCAGTTCTACTCAAGAGTAAGCAACTAAGCGAAATAAAGCCATGGAACGCTCATTTGCCTTCTATCTATGCATTCTGACACTCCAACAATGTGTTTTGCTTCAATTTGACTCATTTGACAAAGGTGCGTATTCCTGGAGTGAATATGCAGTTCTACTCAAGAGTAAGCAACTAAGCGAAATAAAGCCATTGAACGCTTATTTGCCTTCTATCTATGCATTCTGACACTCCAACAATTAGTTTTGCTTCAATTTGACTCATTTGACAAAGGTGCTTATTCCTGGAGTGAATATGCAGTTCTACTCAAGAGTAAGCAACTAAGCGAAATAAAGCCATGGAACGCTCATTTGCCTTCTATCTATGCATTCTGACACTCCAACAATGTGTTTTGCTTCAATTTGACTCCATTTGACAAATGTGTTTATTTCTGGAGTGAATATGCAGTTCTACTAAAGAGTAAGCAACTAAGCGAAATAAAGCCATGGAACGCTTATTTGCCTTCTATCTATGCATTCTGACACTCCAACAATGTGTTTTGCTTCAATTTGACTCGTTTTACAAAGGTGTTTATTCCTGGAGTGAATATGCAGTTCTACTCAAGAATAAGCAACTAAGCGAAATAAAACCGTGGAACGCTTATTTGCCTTCTATCTATGCATTCTGACACTCCAACAATGTGTTCTGCTTCAATTTGACTCATTTGACAAAGGTGCGTATTCCTGGAGTGAATATGCAGTTCTACTCAAGAGTAAGCAACTAAGCGAAATAAAGCCATGGAACGCTCATTTGCCTTCTATCTATGCATTCTGACACTCCAACAATGTGTTTTGCTTCAATTTGACTCATTTGACAAAGGTGCGTATTCCTGGAGTGAATATGCACTTCTACTCAAGAGTAAGCAATTAAGCGAAATAAAGCCATGGAACGCTTATTCGCCTTCTATCTATGCATTCTGACACTCCAACAATGTGTTCTGCTTCAATTTGACTCATTTGACAAAGGTGCTTATTCCTGGAGTGAATATGCAGTTCTACTCAAGAGTAAGCAACTAAGCGAAATAAAGCCATGGAACGCTTATTTGCCTTCTATCTATGCATTCTGACACTCCAACAATGTGTTCTGCTTCAATTTGACTCATTTGACAAAGGTGCGTATTCCTGGAGTGAATATGCAGTTCTACTCAAGAGTAAGCAACTAAGCGAAATAAAGCCATGGAACGCTTATTTGCCTTCTATCTATGCATTCTGACACTCCAACAATGTGTTTTGCTTCAATTTGACTCATTTGACAAAGGTGCGTATTCCTGGAGTGAATATGCAGTTCTACTCAAGAGTAAGCAACTAAGCGAAATAAAGCCATGGAACGCTTATTTGCCTTCTATCTATGCATTCTGACACTCCAACAATGTGTTTTGCTTCAATTTGACTCATTTGACAAATGTGTTTATTCCTGGAGTGAATATGCAGTTCTACTCAAGAGTAAGCAACTGAGCGAAATAAAGCCATGGAACGCTTATTTGCCTTCTATCTATGCATTCTGAAACTCCAACAATGTGTTCTGCTTCAATTTGACTCATTTGACAAATGTGTTTATTCCTGGAGTGAATATGCCGTTCTACTCAGGAGTAAGCAACTAAGCGAAATAAAGCCATGGAACGCTTATTTGCCTTCTATCTATGCATTCTGACACTCCAACAATGTGTTTTGCTTCAATTGGACTCATTTGACAAATGTGCTTATTCCTGGAGTGAATATGCAGTTCTACTCAAGAGTAAGCAACTAAGCGAAATAAAGCCATGGAACGCTCATTTGCCTTCTATCTATGCATTCTGACACTCCAACAATGTGTTTTGCTTCAATTTGACTCATTTGACAAAGGTGCGTATTCCTGGAGTGAATATGCAGTTCTACTCAAGAGTAAGCAACTAAGCGAAATAAAGCCATGGAACGCTCATTTGCCTTCTATCTATGCATTCTGACACTCCAACAATGTGTTTTGCTTCAATTTGACTCATTTGACAAAGGTGCGTATTCCTGGAGTGAATATGCACTTCTACTCAAGAGTAAGCAACTAAGCGAAATAAAGCCATGGAACGCTTATTTGCCTTCTATCTATGCATTCTGACACTCCAACAATGTGTTTTGCTTCAATTTGACTCATTTGACAAAGGTGCGTATTCCTGGAGTGAATATGCAGTTCTACTCAAGAGTAAGCAACTAAGCGAAATAAAGCCATGGAACGCTTATTTGCCTTCTATCTATGCATTCTGACACTCCAACAATTAGTTTTGCTTCAATTTGACTCATTTGACAAAGGTGCTTATTCCTGGAGTGAATATGCAGTTCTACTCAAGAGTAAGCAACTAAGCGAAATAAAGCCATGGAACGCTCATTTGCCTTCTATCTATGCATTCTGAAACTCCAACAATGTGTTTTGCTTCAATTTGAATCCATTTGACAAATGTGTTTATTTCTGGAGTGAATATGCAGTTCTACTCAAGAGTAAGCAACTAAGCGAAATAAAGCCATGGAACGCTTATTTGCCTTCTATCTATGCATTCTGACACTCCAACAATGTGTTTTGCTTCAATTTGACTCATTTGACAAAGGTGCGTATTCCTGGAGTGAATATGCAGTTCTACTCAAGAGTAAGCAACTAAGCGAAATAAAGCCATGGAACGCTTATTTGCCTTCTATCTATGCATTCTGACACTCCAACAATGTGTTTTGCTTCAATTTGACTCATTTGACAAAGGTGCGTATTCCTGGAGTGAATATGCAGTTCTACTCAAGAGTAAGCAACTAAGCGAAATAAAGCCATGGAACGCTTATTTGCCTTCTATCTATGCATTCTGACACTCCAACAATTAGTTTTGCTTCAATTTGACTCATTTGACAAAGGTGCTTATTCCTGGAGTGAATATGCAGTTCTACTCAAGAGTAAGCAACTAAGCGAAATAAAGCCATGGAACGCTCATTTGCCTTCTATCTATGCATTCTGAAACTCCAACAATGTGTTTTGCTTCAATTTGAATCCATTTGACAAATGTGTTTATTTCTGGAGTGAATATGCAGTTCTACTAAAGAGTAAGCAACTAAGCGAAATAAAGCCATGGAACGCTTATTTGCCTTCTATCTATGCATTCTGACACTCCAACAATGTGTTTTGCTTCAATTTGACTCATTTGACAAAGGTGCTTATTCCTGGAGTGAATATGCAGTTCTACTCAAGAATAAGCAACTAAGCGAAATAAAACCGTGGAACGCTTATTTGCCTTCTATCTATGCATTCTGACACTCCAACAATGTGTTCTGCTTCATTTTGACTCATTTGACAAATGTGCTTATTCCTGGAATGAATATGCAGTTCTACTCAAGAGTAAGCAACTAAGCGAAATAAAGCCATGGAACGCTCATTTGCCTTCTATCTATGCATTCTGACACTCCAACAATGTGTTTTGCTTCAATTTGACTCATTTGACAAAGGTGCGTATTCCTGGAGTGAATATGCAGTTCTACTCAAGAGTAAGCAACTAAGCGAAATAAAGCCATGGAACGCTCATTTGCCTTCTATCTATGCATTCTGACACTCCAACAATGTGTTTTGCTTCAATTTGACTCATTTGACAAAGGTGCGTATTCCTGGAGTGAATATGCACTTCTACTCAAGAGTAAGCAACTAAGCGAAATAAAGCCATGGAACGCTTATTTGCCTTCTATCTATGCATTCTGACACTCCAACAATGTGTTTTGCTTCAATTTGACTCATTTGACAAAGGTGCGTATTCCTGGAGTGAATATGCAGTTCTACTCAAGAGTAAGCAACTAAGCGAAATAAAGCCATGGAACGCTTATTTGCCTTCTATCTATGCATTCTGACACTCCAACAATTAGTTTTGCTTCAATTTGACTCATTTGACAAAGGTGCTTATTCCTGGAGTGAATATGCAGTTCTACTCAAGAGTAAGCAACTAAGCGAAATAAAGCCATGGAACGCTCATTTGCCTTCTATCTATGCATTCTGAAACTCCAACAATGTGTTTTGCTTCAATTTGAATCCATTTGACAAATGTGTTTATTTCTGGAGTGAATATGCAGTTCTACTAAAGAGTAAGCAACTAAGCGAAATAAAGCCATGGAACGCTTATTTGCCTTCTATCTATGCATTCTGACACTCCAACAATGTGTTTTGCTTCAATTTGACTCATTTGACAAAGGTGTTTATTCCTGGAGTGAATATGCAGTTCTACTCAAGAATAAGCAACTAAGCGAAATAAAACCGTGGAACGCTTATTTGCCTTCTATCTATGCATTCTGACACTCCAACAATGTGTTCTGCTTCATTTTGACTCATTTGACAAATGTGCTTATTCCTGGAATGAATATGCAGTTCTACTCAAGAGTAAGCAACTAAGCGAAATAAAGCCATGGAACGCTCATTTGCCTTGTATCTATGCATTCTGACACTCCAACAATGTGTTTTGCTTCAATTTGACTCATTTGACAAAGGTGCGTATTCCTGGAGTGAATATGCAGTTCTACTCAAGAGTAAGCAACTAAGCGAAATAAAGCCATGGAACGCTCATTTGCCTTCTATCTATGCATTCTGACACTCCAACAATGTGTTTTGCTTCAATTTGACTCATTTGACAAAGGTGCGTATTCCTGGAGTGAATATGCACTTCTACTCAAGAGTAAGCAATTAAGCGAAATAAAGCCATGGAACGCTTATTCGCCTTCTATCTATGCATTCTGACACTCCAACAATGTGTTCTGCTTCAATTTGA
The DNA here is from genome assembly GCF_965207765.1 of Zootoca vivipara. Lineage (NCBI taxonomy): Eukaryota > Metazoa > Chordata > Lepidosauria > Squamata > Lacertidae > Zootoca > Zootoca vivipara. The sequence goes on along the minus strand of NW_028291072.1, from coordinate 6,418 downwards.
CTCATTTGACAAAGGTGCTTATTCCTGGAGTGAATATGCAGTTCTACTCAAGAGTAAGCAACTAAGCGAAATAAAGCCATGGAACGCTTATTTGCCTTCTATCTATGCATTCTGACACTCCAACAATGTGTTCTGCTTCAATTTGACTCATTTGACAAAGGTGCGTATTCCTGGAGTGAATATGCAGTTCTACTCAAGAGTAAGCAACTAAGCGAAATAAAGCCATGGAACGCTTATTTGCCTTCTATCTATGCATTCTGACACTCCAACAATGTGTTTTGCTTCAATTTGACTCATTTGACAAAGGTGCGTATTCCTGGAGTGAATATGCAGTTCTACTCAAGAGTAAGCAACTAAGCGAAATAAAGCCATGGAACGCTTATTTGCCTTCTATCTATGCATTCTGACACTCCAACAATGTGTTTTGCTTCAATTTGACTCATTTGACAAATGTGTTTATTCCTGGAGTGAATATGCAGTTCTACTCAAGAGTAAGCAACTGAGCGAAATAAAGCCATGGAACGCTTATTTGCCTTCTATCTATGCATTCTGACACTCCAACAATGTGTTCTGCTTCAATTTGACTCATTTGACAAATGTGTTTATTCCTGGAGTGAATATGCCGTTCTACTCAGGAGTAAGCAACTAAGCGAAATAAAGCCATGGAACGCTTATTTGCCTTCTATCTATGCATTCTGACACTCCAACAATGTGTTTTGCTTCAATTGGACTCATTTGACAAATGTGCTTATTCCTGGAGTGAATATGCAGTTCTACTCAAGAGTAAGCAACTAAGCGAAATAAAGCCATGGAACGCTCATTTGCCTTCTATCTATGCATTCTGACACTCCAACAATGTGTTTTGCTTCAATTTGACTCATTTGACAAAGGTGCGTATTCCTGGAGTGAATATGCAGTTCTACTCAAGAGTAAGCAACTAAGCGAAATAAAGCCATGGAACGCTTATTTGCCTTCTATCTATGCATTCTGACACTCCAACAATGTGTTTTGCTTCAATTTGACTCCATTTGACAAATGTGTTTATTTCTGGAGTGAATATGCAGTTCTACTCAAGAGTAAGCAACTAAGCGAAATAAAGCCATGGAATGCTCATTTGCCTTCTATCTATGCATTCTGACACTCCAACAATGTGTTTTGCTTCAATTTGACTCATTTTACAAAGGTGTTTATTCCTGGAGTGAATATGCAGTTCTACTCAAGAGTAAGCAACTAAGCGAAATAAAGCCGTGGAACGCTTATTTGCCTTCTATCTATGCATTCTGACACTCCAACAATGTGTTTTGCTTCAATTTGACTCATTTGACAAATGTGCTTATTCCTGGAATGAATATGCAGTTCTACTCAAGAGTAAGCAACTAAGCGAAATAAAGCCATGGAACGCTTATTTGCCTTCTATCCATGCATTCTGACACTCCAACAATGTGTTCTGCTTCAATTTGACTCATTTGACAAATGTGCTTATTCCTGGAGTGAATATGCAGTTCTACTCAAGAGTAAGCAACTAAGCGAAATAAAGCCATGGAACGCTCATTTGCCTTCTATCTATGCATTCTGACACTCCAACAATGTGTTTTGCTTCAATTTGACTCATTTGACAAAGGTGCGTATTCCTGGAGTGAATATGCAGTTCTACTCAAGAGTAAGCAACTAAGCGAAATAAAGCCATTGAACGCTTATTTGCCTTCTATCTATGCATTCTGACACTCCAACAATTAGTTTTGCTTCAATTTGACTCATTTGACAAAGGTGCTTATTCCTGGAGTGAATATGCAGTTCTACTCAAGAGTAAGCAACTAAGCGAAATAAAGCCATGGAACGCTCATTTGCCTTCTATCTATGCATTCTGACACTCCAACAATGTGTTTTGCTTCAATTTGACTCCATTTGACAAATGTGTTTATTTCTGGAGTGAATATGCAGTTCTACTAAAGAGTAAGCAACTAAGCGAAATAAAGCCATGGAACGCTTATTTGCCTTCTATCTATGCATTCTGACACTCCAACAATGTGTTTTGCTTCAATTTGACTCGTTTTACAAAGGTGTTTATTCCTGGAGTGAATATGCAGTTCTACTCAAGAATAAGCAACTAAGCGAAATAAAACCGTGGAACGCTTATTTGCCTTCTATCTATGCATTCTGACACTCCAACAATGTGTTCTGCTTCAATTTGACTCATTTGACAAATGTGCTTATTCCTGGAATGAATATGCAGTTCTACTCAAGAGTAAGCAACTAAGCGAAATAAAGCCATGGAACGCTCATTTGCCTTGTATCTATGCATTCTGACACTCCAACAATGTGTTTTGCTTCAATTTGACTCATTTGACAAAGGTGCGTATTCCTGGAGTGAATATGCAGTTCTACTCAAGAGTAAGCAACTAAGCGAAATAAAGCCATGGAACGCTTATTTGCCTTCTATCTATGCATTCTGACACTCCAACAATGTGTTCTGCTTCAATTTGACTCATTTGACAAATGTGTTTATTCCTGGAGTGAATATGCAGTTCTACTCAAGAGTAAGCAACTAAGCGAAATAAAGCCATGGAACGCTTATTTGCCTTCTATCTATGCATTCTGACACTCCAACAATGTGTTTTGCTTCAATTTGACTCATTTAACAAATGTGCTTATTCCTGGATTGAATATGCAGTTCTACTCAAGAGTAAGCAACTAAGCGAAATAAAGCCATGGAACGCTTATTTGCCTTCTATCCATGCATTCTGACACTCCAACAATGTGTTCTGCTTCAATTTGACTCATTTGACAAATGTGCTTATTCCTGGAGTGAATATGCAGTTCTACTCAAGAGTAAGCAACTAAGCGAAATAAAGCCATGGAACGCTCATTTGCCTTCTATCTATGCATTCTGACACTCCAACAATGTGTTTTGCTTCAATTTGACTCATTTGACAAAGGTGCGTATTCCTGGAGTGAATATGCAGTTCTACTCAAGAGTAAGCAACTAAGCGAAATAAAGCCATTGAACGCTTATTTGCCTTCTATCTATGCATTCTGACACTCCAACAATGTGTTTTGCTTCAATTTGACTCATTTGACAAATGTGTTTATTCCTGGAGTGAATATGCAGTTCTACTCAAGAGTAAGCAACTAAGCGAAATAAAGCCATGGAACGCTTATTTGCCTTCTATCTATGCATTCTGACACTCCAACAATGAGTTTTGCTTCAATTTGACTCATTTGACAAATGTGCTTATTCCTGGAGTGAATATGCAGTTATACTCAAGAGTAAGCAACTAAGCAAAATAAAGCCATGGAACGCTCATTTGCCTTCTATCTATGCATTCTGACACTCCAACAATGTGTTTTGCTTCAATTTGACTCATTTGACAAAGGTGCGTATTCCTGGAGTGAATATGCAGTTCTACTCAAGAGTAAGCAACTAAGCGAAATAAAGCCATGGAACGCTCATTTGCCTTCTATCTATGCATTCTGACACTCCAACAATGTGTTTTGCTTCAATTTGACTCATTTGACAAAGGTGCGTATTCCTGGAGTGAATATGCAGTTCTACTCAAGAGTAAGCAACTAAGCGAAATAAAGCCATGGAACGCTTATTTGCCTTCTATCTATGCATTCTGACACTCCAACAATGTGTTTTGCTTCAATTTGACTCATTTGACAAAGGTGCGTATTCCTGGAGTGAATATGCAGTTCTACTCAAGAGTAAGCAACTAAGCGAAATAAAGCCATGGAACGCTTATTTGCCTTCTCTCTATGCATTCTGACACTCCAACAATGTGTTTTGCTTCAATTTGACTCATTTGACAAAGGTGCGTATTCCTGGAGTGAATATGCACTTCTACTCAAGAGTAAGCAACTAAGCGAAATAAAGCCATGGAACGCTTATTTGCCTTCTATCTATGCATGCTGACACTCCAACAATGTGTTTTGCTTCAATTTGACTCATTTGACAAAGGTGCGTATTCCTGGAGTGAATATGCAGTTCTACTCAAGAGTAAGCAACTAAGCGAAATAAAGCCATGGAACGCTTATTTGCCTTCTATCTATGCATTCTGACACTCCAACAATGTGTTTTGCTTCAATTTGACTCATTTGACAAATGTGCTTATTCCTGGAGTGAATATGCAGTTCTACTCAAGAGTAAGCAACTAAGCGAAATAAAGCCATGGAACGCTTATTTGCCTTCTATCTATGCATTCTGACACTCCAACAATGTGTTTTGCTTCAATTTGACTCATTTGACAAAGGTGCGTATTCCTGGAGTGAATATGCAGTTCTACTCAAGAGTTAGCAACTAAGCGAAATAAAGCCATGGAACGCTCATTTGCCTTCTATCTATGCATTCTGACACTCCAACAATTAGTTTTACTTCAATTTGACTCATTTGACAAAGGTGCGTATTCCTGAAGTGAATATGCACTTCTACTCAAGAGTAAGCAACTAAGCGAAATAAAGCCATGGAACGCTTATTTGCCTTCTATCTATGCATGCTGACACTCCAACAATGTGTTTTGCTTCAATTTGACTCATTTGACAAAGGTGCGTATTCCTGGAGTGAATATGCAGTTCTACTCAAGAGTAAGCAACTAAGCGAAATAAAGCCATGGAACGCTTATTCGCCTTCTATCTATGCATTCTGACACTCCAACAATGTGTTTTGCTTCAATTTGACTCATTTTACAAAGGTGTTTATTCCTGGAGTGAATATGCAGTTCTACTCAAGAGTCAGCAACTAAGCGAAATAAAGCCATGGAACGCTTACTCGCCTTCTATCTATGCATTCTGACACTCCAACAATGTGTTTTGCTTCAATTTGACTCATTTTACAAAGGTGCTTATTCCTGGAGTGAATATGCAGTTCTACTCAAGAGTAAGTAACTGAGCGAAATAAAGCCATGGAACGCTTATTTGCCTTCTATCTATGCATTCTGACACTCCAACAATGTGTTTTGCTTCAATTGGACTCCATTTGACAAATGTGCTTATTCCTGGAGTGAATATGCAGTTCTACTCAAGAGTAAGCAACTAAGCGAAATAAAGCCATGGAACGCTCATTTGCCTTCTATCTATGCATTCTGACACTCCAACAATGTGTTTTGCTTCAATTGGACTCATTTGACAAATGTGCTTATTCCTGGAGTGAATATGCAGTTCTACTCAAGAGTAAGCAACTAAGCGAAATAAAGCCATGGAACGCTCATTTGCCTTCTATCTATGCATTCTGACACTCCAACAATGTGTTTTGCTTCAATTTGACTCATTTGACAAAGGTGCGTATTCCTGGAGTGAATATGCAGTTCTACTCAAGAGTAAGCAACTAAGCGAAATAAAGCCATGGAACGCTTATTTGCCTTCTATCTATGCATTCTGACACTCCAACAATGTGTTTTGCTTAAATTTGACTCATTTGACAAAGGTGCGTATTCCTGGAGTGAATATGCAGTTCTACTCAAGAGTAAGCAACTAAGCGAAATAAAGCCATGGAACGCTTATTTGCCTTCTATCTATGCATTCTGACACTCCAACAATGTGTTTTGCTTCAATTTGACTCATTTGACAAAGGTGCGTATTCCTGGAGTGAATATGCAGTTCTACTCAAGAGTAAGCAACTAAGCGAAATAAAGCCATGGAACGCTTATTTGCCTTCTATCTATGCATTTTGACACTCCAACAATGTATTCTGCTTCAATTTGACTCATTTGACAAAGGTGTTTATTCCTGGAGTGAATATGCAGTTCTACTCAGGAGTAAGCAACTAAGCGAAATAAAGCCATGGAACGCTTATTTGCCTTCTATCTATGCATTCTGACACTCCAACAATGTGTTTTGCTTCAATTTGACTCATTTTACAAAGGTGTTTATTCCTGGAGTGAATATGCAGTTCTACTCAAGAGTAAGCAACTAAGCGAAATAAAGCCATGGAACGCTTATTTGCCTTCTATCCATGCATTCTGACACTCCAACAATGTGTTCTGCTTCAATTTGACTCATTTGACAAATGTGCTTATTCCTGGAGTGAATATGCAGTTCTACTCAAGAGTAAGCAACTAAGCGAAATAAAGCCATGGAACGCTCATTTGCCTTCTATCTATGCATTCTGACACTCCAACAATGTGTTTTGCTTCAATTTGACTCATTTGACAAAGGTGCGTATTCCTGGAGTGAATATGCAGTTCTACTCAAGAGTAAGCAACTAAGCGAAATAAAGCCATTGAACGCTTATTTGCCTTCTATCTATGCATTCTGACACTCCAACAATGTGTTTTGCTTCAATTTGACTCATTTGACAAATGTGTTTATTCCTGGAGTGAATATGCAGTTCTACTCAAGAGTAAGCAACTAAGCGAAATAAAGCCATGGAACGCTTATTTGCCTTCTATCTATGCATTCTGACACTCCAACAATGAGTTTTGCT